>NW_007727563.1:80361-99666 GCF_000696425.1 Galeopterus variegatus
TGATTCTTGCTTCTAAACCACTTCTTTAGATAAGAAAGCCTAAAAACCTGGTTAGTTAAAATCTGGTACAATATAAGAGCCTATTAAATTCTTCTATGAGTAAACCAAAGGAGTTTTACACATCTTTATGTTAATCTTCCTAAGGTCATGTGCCTCTCTGCACAAAAGCTTTTTAATGCTTCCCATTCCTACCAAAACAAGTCCAAACACCCCAAGCTGATACAGTTTTCAAGACTTTCCATCATCTGTCCTCAAAGCACATTTGTAGTACTCCTTTTTAGTATGCTCCGGGTGTTTTCCCAAACTCATGAGTGCCGCCCTTGGCCTCCTCTTGCACCTTGAAACACTGCCCACCGTCCGAGGCCCACCTCCTTCCTGAAGTCTCCCTCATGCCCTCAGTTACAAATAACTTCTCCACCCCTCTGAACTCCCATATCATTTTATCAGCATCCCTCCTGTGGCATTTATCACTTTCTGGCTTAAAGTAATGCATATTTTTAGGATCGTGTCTAGTTCTCCTTACTATCCTGAAGCCTTCTTGGATAGGGTCTCTGCAGTCCCTGGTACTGCCTCTCGCGGAATGAATGCATAAATGAATAGTGGCAAACATTTCAGCAGCTCGTGTTCTCACAGCCACGTTCCCCAACGTTCCCATAGCTGAGGCTGCTGCATACATAAGCTCCTATGGGATTCATTGTGAGAGGGGAGTGACTCTTCCTTGGGGAAACTGCTGAGCCAAGTCTGTGTCCTTCCCTGGCCTCAGCGGCACTTGGCCTGCCTCTCTCCGTTGCCCTCCTGGAAGAGGAGCAGCACGAAGCATCCCACCCGTGTGGAGTGGTAGGTGGCCTGCTGGGGCACTCACTCACCGCTGCCAAGCCGCAGGAGCAGCACATCCTGGAGCCTCCGGTTGAGGTCACGGAGCTCTTTCATTTCAGACACAAGCGCCCCGTACTCCTTGAGTTTCTTGGCCTGCTGTACCAGCTGCCTCCGAGTCCGCTCCAGCTCCTGCTGGAGGTGGCGCATCTCCTCCTGCTGCTGCTGGTAGTTGCGCAGCAACTCCTCGTACAGAGCCCGGGGCACGACAGCATCCTCCAGACTGTCCATGTCCTCCATGCCTGGTGAGGCCTCCACGAAGATCTCTTCCGGACATGTGCTGTGGCCCAGGCTCAGGCCGTTCTGCTTCTCCAGCCGGGCCACCACTGCCTCAATGCTCTTGTGCGCCACTTCGCTTGGCTTCCGCCCCTCAGGTCTCTGTAGGACAACGAGAATCAGTTCAGGCAAGGGCAGCTGGGACTTTCTTGGACTGCAGCTCAATATTTCCCCAGACAATCCTAGAATCACAGAACCACAGAACATCAGTGTTTGGAGAAACCTGTGCAAACACTTAGTCAAAGCCCTTCACTTCATAAATAGGGAAATGAACGCCCAGAGTGGGGAAGGGTCTTGAGCAAAGCCATATAGTCAGTTGGTGGCAGAACCAGGACTGGATTCCCAGGCTAGCACTTTTTCTTTTCCACCACTGCCTTTGCGTGACTACCTTTCCCAGCTTCCCCATCCCCCAGACTGCCCACAATGCCCAGGCTCATGCGGGGTGTTCAATATGTACTTGTGGAGAATCAGAGAGAAATCTGGCTAGGCCAAGCCATCCCAGGGGAGTGACATTCAAATCTCTTCAACAACAAAAACATAAAATGTTTTTAAAAAGCGTATTCCGCCATGTAACCTTTTCCTCAAGAATGCTTTAGTTGGGAAGGATGTTCAAAACTCTATAATCTAATCTAGGGCAAGAACCATGTCTTATTTTCTTTTTCTCCACTGCCTACTCACTCAGAACTCACACTCAGCAGGGGCTTTATAAATGTTTTCTCAACTGAACAGCTCAAAGAATGCTAGCACTTGAAGGTACTTTCAGTTTAATTCCCTGTTTTACAGGTGAGGAAACTGAGGCCCAGAGAGGGAAAGGACTACACTCAGAGTCACAAGGTGAGTTACTGACAGAGCCAGAACCAGAATTTGGAACCCAACTTCTAGCACAAGGCTCTTTCCCCATTTGCCAGCCTCTCCCTCAGCAAGACAGTAGATATAGAGAGGAAAAGTTCTTTTAGAAGAGACTACCCGGGGGATGGGAGTTCAGCTGCCTGAGGAATTCCAGCTCAAGTGGACTTGGCTTCCACTGAGGGGCAGCAGGAGTTATGGGAACAACTGAATTCTTACTAAGGGTAGGAGGGTTAGGAGCTCTGTTGACCAGGGGCACTTGTGGGAGGTCAGACAACTGAGGACACAAGATTCTGGACAACTTAACTGTGTTAGGTCAGGCCTGCCTTAACCTCTCACTAAACTTCAGGATGACCAGGGGCACTTGTGGGAGGTCAGACAACTGAGGACACGAGATTCTGGACAACTTAACTGTGTTAGGTCAGGCCTGCCTTAACCTCTCACTAAACTTCAGGAAATTTAAGGAAAACAAAACAAAACCAGGACGCTGAGATCAAGTTACATGACAAAAGTCCTACGCTGTTTTATCTGCCTGGATAAGGTGCTGCTAGTATAGATGAATTTATTAGCTAAAATTGTAATGATCACTTTGCACATCTGTCTGCCTCACTACTATGAGATCCCGGGATAACCCCTGGCTAATCTCCATGACCTCAGGGGCTGGTACAGGGTCAGGCCCACAGCAGGGGTGCAATGAATTTATAAGCTGAACTCAACTGTGTCTTTTGGACTATGCCTTGGGAACATCCTTGACCTCGTGTCCAAAATCAGACCATGGTCAATGCAGAAAGCATTCTTCCTTCTTTTCCCTCTTCCTTCCTTTGGGGTACTCATTGCACAGAAAAACAGCTTGCTGAACAAGATTTTCAGCTGGTTTACAAAGTGAAGGCTGGAGGAGACCAACTGAGGCACACAGCAAGGAAATGCAACCTCACGTAAAGGTTTTTGTCCAGGCCAGGGTCCCACAAACCCCCTCTGTAAACCTTGTTTTCCCAATGAGTCCACACTTAGCTGTTTGGGGCAATCTGATAGTGACTGGCTCTAAGCTGCTGCCCCAAAACAGCTGTTTAATATTCCTGGAGCTTAGAAGTGACCTCTCCAGAGCTATAGGCTGGAGAAAATTGGCCAGCAGGGCGAATGCACACTAGCTGTCCCAAGCCTCACCCACCCCGAAAAAAACTGTGGCCTTTGACACCAGCGGACATTTATGTGGGGAGAGGAGACCAGACTGGAATTCTTTAGCTATGAGAAATCTGAAAATGCTCCTGAATATTTCCAGAAAAAGGAAAGATTTTGTTACCTTGATGTGTCTAAGCTGTAAATCTTCTTCCCCATAATCTTTAACCTCCCCATCTTCTTCTATGTGATTGAGAGAAAGTTTGGGGATTTTTATTTTCTTCTGCATCACACTGTTTTCAAGGTCAGATTTATCTTCTAAAATGCATATCAAGAAAACAAGTTTCATTATAAGTCAAAATGCTCAAAATGCCCAAAACCCTAAATGCTAGGAAATAATTGAGGCCAGACCAGTTAAAAAAAAGAAAAACAAACAAACCCAAGGACTGTTCCCTCCTGCCTACAGGGATTCTAAAAGCACCAGTGCAGGTGCTTTTCTAGGATCAAGGGTGTTTGCTAAAAACACTGCCATACGAAGTGTGGAAATAGCACTCAGTGAATTTGCTTAGGGGTTTCTGTAAGTACACCTTGAAGGGTGGTCTTTTATGGAATTCTAGAATCCCTCAACATCTGAGATCTTTCTAAATCAAGGGTCTTCCCAAGAAAACTTGGTGGGTTTCTGCCTGCTCAGGTCCAATAGGCATAAAAGTGATGACCGCTCTTATGGAGGCACAGTCTAAGCTGGAAGGTCAGGGACCTCCCCACAGCCCTGCCATAAGACAGACTGAGGTACGGCAGATGTGGGAAGAGTAACAAGTAACACGTACTGACTTTTTACTGGTATCAAATCACAGAACAACAGAGTTTGAGGGACCTCACCAACCAACCGGCTCAATTTTCTCATTTTACAGATGAGGAAACTCAAACGCAGAGGACGGAAGAAGCATGTTTAAGGTGCGAGTCTGAGGAAGGGCCAGGGATAGGCCGCAGGCCTCTGGCACCTCGCCCAGGCACGCTCGTGCTCACAACACACACTCCAGTGCATTCCAAAGTGTACAGTGCTGCACAGATGCAAAGGGCTCGCTCTTCACTTGCTTACTCTTCAAGATCAACCTCACATAAGATGAGAGGCTTGTTTTTTTGTTTTCGGTTTTGGTTTTTTTTCCTGCAGAGATTTCAAACTGTACTTCCCAGATCTGTCTCTCACTGGAGATGTCAAAAGTAAAGTTCAAACAGGAGGGCTCCTGAGGTAAAACTCTGAACCTGCTCAGGAACTGGCCCCTTGTGGTAAAATACTTTGTGTCCTGGGCTTGAACTGGGACTTTGGGAATTATTGTTTCTTATACTCCTCAAAGGTGCCCACTGCTGTATTGTAAATGCATTTTCTAGCATGTTGCCCAATGCTGGACATGACACGTGGCCAAGGAGCTGGTTAAAGCCAGTCTCCAACGGTCTTCATGTGGGAGCATGTGTGTGAGTGTGAGTGAGAGTGAGCGTGTGCTGTGTGTCTGTGCACACGCACACATGTGCATGTGTTAAACATGTTCTTACACTTCTCCCAGGCCAGACTTCTCTCTTCACAACTTGTTAGTAAAGCTGAGAAGGACACTTATAACTGCATAAATATTCTAGAATGTACCTAAATGCTAATGTTAGGAATGGAGCCACAACTGGTCAGAGAGAAAGTCAGAGGTGGGACTCCAGTATTACAGAGACCTGAGTGTGAACCTCAGCTCTTCCACAACAGGGTGAGAGGGGTAGCTAAGGGCTTTGGACCATCTGAGCTCAGGTCTCTCCTCTGTAACAGGAGTGTGGAGATGACAGCAATAATTCACACAACTCACAGTACAGTGCCTGGTATACACTGGGCACTCAATAAATGGGATTTGATAATTGTTATTATCAGTGTGCTCTGAATCATTTTATTCCTTTAAGCATAAGGTGGATAAAGATTTAACTTAAAAAACAAAGAAATAACTTAAGCGGGGTATGGAGTGTAAAGGAACAGCTCAGGAAAAAAAAGGGAGGAAGTCTTTGTGAACACCCCTACGGCCTTTCCCTTGATGAAAACGGCCTTTCCTGATAAGCGGAAGAGCAATTTTTGTGTTCTATTTTCACAAGAATGGCCTGTTCTTACTCTCTTTATGCCTATAAAATACATCCAATGGGTTAAGCATGGACTGGTCTTTCTAAAACAGCGACTGCTGCCCTCCTATAAATCACTGTTGACTCTTTCTAAGCCAAAACAACAACAACAACAAAAAAAACCCTGCTAAAATGTAAAACCTAAAGAGAGTGCTTTAAATGAAATTATCGTGAAATGGGGTGTGTGTGCATATACACACACGTAAAAAAACTAAGAGAGACAGACAGAGATATAGTGGATGAGAGAGTAGTGTTAAAACTTGTGTATGTGTTGGGGGCAAAGCTCCTGGGCTGCTCTTCAGTTTGACAAGTTCAAGGGCAAATGTTTGAGAGGCAGTCACCAAACTGGAAATGATAAGCCATGCTTTGCCTCCTGGAACTTAAACTCTGTAGCTCAGGATCATGTTGGTGTGCAGAAAAGCAATCATTCAGACTCACAAAAATAGGCAATATTTGAACAGAGGACAACGCTCAGATTATCTCATTCAACCCTTTCAAAATGAAAATAAGAAAAATGAGTTTCCAAATGGTAAAGTCCATGCATCCATTCATGCGACAATCAGCTCTAGGGATAAAGGAAGAGCAGGGCAGACAGGTTCTCATCCTGGAAAGCTTATCTTTGTACAGAGTCACAGAAGTTAGTGTCAGAACATGAATGTCCAAGAACCCAGACTACATAACCCAGGTTCAGAGCTTTTTCTCCTATGCTTCAGATTAGCATTTGCTGAGAATTTATACTCTGTAGGATCAAGGCTGGGCCCTGGGGACACACACGAATGAACAGTTGGGGACCAGTGGAGTTTGGATGTGTTGTCCCCTCCAAAACTCATGTGGAAATTTGATCCCCAATGTGGCAGTGTTGGAAACTGATTGAGTCATGGGGGCGGATCCCTCATGAATGGATTAATGCTCTCCCTGGGGGAGGGGAGATTAATGAGTAAGATCTTGCTCTATTACTTGCCACCAGAGCTGGTTGTTTAAAAGACCCTGGCACCTCCTCTCTCTCTCTCTTGCTTCCTCTCACCATGTGATCTGCTTGTACCCGCCAGCTGCCTGCTGCTTTCCGCCGTGATTAGAAGCAGCCTGAGGCCCGTGCCAGAGGCAGCTGTTCCAGAATTGTAAGCCAAATAAACCTCTGTTCTTTATAAATTACCCAGTCTCAGGTATTTCTGTTATAGCAACAAAAACAGACTAATACAGGGACACAAGATAAAAATGTGTACAAAGATAACCCAAGATTTCAAATACAGAATATGAATAAGGGAGAAATAACTGCTAGAAGATTTCAGGAGCAAGAGAGAGGACACAAGATAAAAATGTGTACAAAGATAACCCAAGACTTCAAATACAGAATATGAATAAGGGAGAAATAACTGCTAGAAGATTTCAGGAGCAAGAGAGATCACTTTGGTAAAGTCTAACCATGGAAGGCTTTTGAGAGGAGGTGGCATTTGAGCTAGACTCCTTACCTGCTGGGTGATCTTGGATAAGTTACTTTACTTCTCTGAGCCTATTGCTTCATCTATGACTTGAAGTAAATAATTCCTACTCACATTGCTAGAATGCTGTGAATATGATCAATTTTGTATGTTAAGAACTTGAGTAGTGAATGGCACTTGAACAGCTGGTATTCATAAAAGGATAGCCATTTAAGGTTGGTGAGAATCTGGACCACACAAGATGGGAGAAATAAAAGAAGCCAAAAGAGGAAAGTTGGGAAAACATTTAGACTGGAATGGTTATAAGAGATGGTTCAGTTATAGGTAGGAGGGAGGTGAGGAAGGAAGGTAAGGGGCTAGAGAATAAATGACCTTGAATACCTATTAGTAACAGCTGAGGTCCAGTATGCAGGTGTGTAAAGAATGAGGAGTCAGACAACCTGGATTCCAAGACCAGTTCTGCCACCTTGTAGGTATGAGAAGTTGAGCAAGCTGCTACCTCATTAAGTGTCATTTTTCTCTTTCTGTAGAAATGGATATAACATTTGCCTCCAGTGGGGGTCAAATCAACTCAGTAAATGTGCCTTGAAAACAAGAGCCTTGTGCAGACAAATGCACCGGAGGATGATAAAGCTCAGCAGGCACTGCCTGCTGGCTTGGAGCCTGGGGCAAACTTGCCTCTTGAGGTGGAAACCTGCCCACCTTCCTGGCTTGGAGGTAATACTCCACTCCCCACCTGATGATAGGAGGCCCCACCATCACCAGCTATACCTGAGGCTCCATGCTCTTCCATCTAATGGGAATGTCCCCCTCCTTCCTTGCCTGCTTGACAAACTCTGCTCAGCCTCCACTAAACCCCACCTTTCTCCTCAAAGGTCCCATTGCACATTGTACATACCTTCCTTGTAGCCTTTTATCTTACTATGTTGCAATTATCTGCTTAGTGGTCTACCTTTCCCACTGGAGAGTAAGTAACATCAGGGTAGGGCCCATACCATAAGTCTAGCTGCACGATATGGACTCATCGAACAAAAATGTTTAATGAAAGAATAATAAAAAAAAGGATATACTGATAAGCATATGTCAACATCATCAGTCATTAAGGAAATGCAAATTAAAACTACAATGAGATACTACTTTATACTCATTAGGATAGCTATAATTAACAACAATAATAATAATAATGTGTTGGGAAGGATGTGGAAAAACTGGAACGTTCATACATTCCTAGTGGGAATGTAAAATGGGCCAGCCACTGTGGAAGACAGTTTGGCAATTCAAAATGTTAAACACAGAATTACCATGTTACCCAGTAATTCCACTCTTAGTTGTACAATCAAGAGAAATGAAGACATATGTCCACACAAAAACTTGCACACACAAATGTTGATAGCAGCATTACTCATAACAGCTAAAATGTAAAAACAACCCAAGTGTCCATTGACTTATAAATGGACAGACAAAATGTGGAATATCCATACAATAGAATATTATTCAGCCATAAAAAGAAGTGATAGACTGATTCATGCTACAACATGGATGAATCTTGAAAATATTATTCTAAGAAGCCACGCACAAAGGCCACATATTATATGTTCCATTTAGATAAAATATCCAGAACAGGCAAATCTGTATACACAGAAAATAGATTAGTAGTTGCTTAGGGCAAGGGGTGAGGGAGTGACGGGAAGTGACTACTTAATGGGTAACATGGATTTCTTTTCGGGTGATGAAAATCTGGAATTAGCTAGTGGTGTGGTTCCAGAACATTGTGAATATACTAAGAAACACTGAATTGCACACACCTTAAAATGGTTTAAGTGGTGAGTGCTATGTTATAGGAAATATGCTTCAATTAAAAATAAGGCTACCTTTTGTGGAACGTCTACTACATATCAGATGCCACAATAAGGCTCTTCACATATATTACTACTCCTCACAAAAAACCTGCAAGTAGGTATTATTAACCACATTTTTTTTTTTCAAAAAATAAATGAGGCTCAAAGAAACAAAGCCCCCCCGCCCCCAGATCACCCAGCTGGGGAGGTGCAGAGCCAGGATTTGATACAGGTCTGTCTGCCTCCCAAGCCTATGCTGTGTACCTTCGAAACACATGTCTGGAACATGATAGAGCCAGAATAAATGCTAAATGAATGAGTTAATGATGGCTACAGATAAGGATATCCAAATTCCCCAGCATAAAGCTGAAGTCTACTTTACTCCTGCTTTTCTGCCAGACGCATGATAGAGCCAGAATAAATGCTAAATGAATGAGTTAATGATGGCTACAGATCAGGATATCCAAATTCCCCAGCATAAAGCTGAAGTCTACTTTACTCCTGCTTTTCTGCCAGACCATTCTGTTCTCAAGAAGTCTCCAGAAAGTAGTAACCATTACCAGACACAACAGAAACAGGTTGTAGCCAGGCTCCAAGGCTTGAATGGGTTCTTTAAAAAGGTAGGCTGAGCAGTCCGGGAAGCTCTGAAGTGATAGGAGTGAGTTCAGGAAAGGGACAGAAGCAGACAGTGCCTTGAATTATAGGCCTCCTCACCTGACCCCTGGCTGCCACAATGCTTGGCCAGGAGGATCTTTTCTCTGTGAGCTAGCCACCTCCTGGCTCCATGCTAATGATCATCAGTCTCCTCCTTGACCCATGCTCCCTGGATGAGGGCTCAGGAAGACCTGAGGCCTCCATTCATCCTTTTCTGCAGGCAGTAAACAGATACTGAGCCCCTGTTTTGGGTTGAACACTATGCTAAGTAGCCCATGTGTTATGGGGCCTTACAACCCAGTATGTGTCTAGAACCTCAACCAGAATGCAAGGTTTGACTTCCTGAGAGATGCTGGCTGATAAAGGATTCACATAGGGCAAACCTCTGGTCTCTAAGCCTTCCTAACCCTAACTCTGAGTTGAAGTAGGTGCCTTACATCCATATCTAATCCATAGACAATTACTGAACACTCAGTGTCATCACAAAAAGTGGAAGAAACAGTTGGGAGAGGGAAGTCCATTGTCTAATAAAAACAGTCTTTTGAATCAGGTGGTCCTGATTTGGACTTCTGGTTTGCTGCATCCTAACTGTGGAAACTTTGGCAAGCTATTTAACCAGTCTGAGTCTCCGTTTCATTATCAGTAAAGTGGGGACAATAAACTGTTTTCCAAACAGATAGTGCATGTAAAGCACCAAGCATAGTGCCTTTCTTGTCACAGATGTTCAATAAATAGCAGCTATGAGGCTACCCTGTGGGTTACATGTTTGGCTTTTGTCCCGTGGCAAAGAGAACCACTGCAGGTAACTGACACAGATTGAGACATGATGAAAGCGATGTCTTAGGAAGATTAATGTGGCAGTGGCAAGCAAGATGGATGAGGCATGAGGAGGAGACCGAACATAGGCTGACAAGAAGCTATAACTCTTGACTAGTCACATTAGTGAAGGTGAAGGGTGGTGTGGATCATCTAAAACAGCAAATACTTCATGTGGCCTTTAAATGTGACTTTGGAATATGCTTCTGCACAGAAGAAATTAGCAGTTGACTGGGAAGGATGAAGAAAGCTCTCTAGTCAATCTGCCTTGGCAACTGCTCCAAGCTTAAAGCCAAATAATCAGTTTTAGTGTAAACAGAAATAAATGTGTAACCTCTGAAGAGACAACTTTCACTCATTCTGACCTCCTGACTCTCTTGTCTCCGGGGCAAGGAAAGCCACAGAGGATTTGGGCATCATCTACCTCCTTCTCCTTTCCAACTACTATGATGTCAGCTAATTGCACTCACCCACTCAACAAATACTAAGTAAGCACCTACTATGCACCAAGTCCTGTGCCACATTCTTTACAAACATCACTATGCTTAATTCCCACAATAATTCGGTTGAAGCAGAAACTGAGGCTCAAAGAAGTGAGGTGGCTTTCCTAAGACATAAGTGGCAGTTGTCTGGCACTCAGGCCTTGTTCCTATCACCTAATTATCCTATAGGAACAAGAGAAAAATTACCAAGTTGCTGTAACTTTCTCGACTGAACTAAAAGGCACACATAAAATGGAGAGTGTGTTGATATAACTTCCAAAGTGCCTTTATCTCAAGACCTTGCCTACACCCTAGAAGAATGCTGTGATGAATTCTCAAATTGAACTAAACACTATATAAATATGATCTGAAGCCTTAACTACAAAACTTATCAAGGTCGCCAAGCTCTAAATAATCCTCAAATAGAATCTCTATTCAAAACTATAAAAAAAATTTCTTGTAAAAATATGGTAAAAAGCTGCTCTTCAAAAATAGAGCCTAACTTGATATTTGTTATTAATCTGAGAGGGAGAAATATCTCATTAAATTTACCACTGGGAAGAAAGTGCAAGTATGGTAATAAGCAAATGGTATTTTAGGAAAAACAGGCAGGTGGACAGAAAACCCAATGCAAGTCTGTCTTCAAAAGTGACAATACCCCTGAAGAATTTGTAGTATACACTTAAAATGGCAGAAACACTATCTCAATTTCCATTTTACATATAATCAGGCTGGAAAATTAAAATAATCCAATGTTGAGAACTTAATTTGGTGTGAGTTTGTTAGCTAGGATAAAATCTTAAACAGCTAAACAGAAAATGTTTTACAAAGGTTTTGTCTTGTTTTATAAATAATTATACACAAGTTTAAAGTTTTTCAACTACACAAAAATCCTGTGAAGTCTTATGTTTACATTAAAAACAGATATGCCACAGAAAAGACAAGCACATTACATTCCCTGCCCTATGGTGTTTGTTTTTATAAAATCCAAAGCAGACAAAATTCTCAAGTTTCAAGGATTATATCCAGCCAAGATAACAAAAAGAAGAGTGCCCTGCTGTGGGATAGCAGAATGAAACCAGGAGACACTGATCAAGGCCTGGCTCTCCTACTAACTCGCCAAATGACTAGTCCTCTCTTTTGGTTTTCTTTTCGGTACTAACATGGACCGGGCCTAGAAAACCTCAACAGGTCCCTCTAGCTGTGTGACCAGTGGCCACCCACTGGGATTTCCAGGTCTCTTTCTCATCTGTGCAGTGCAGGACAAGAGTAGATGATCTGTAAGACTCCTTCAGGTGGGCATGTTTAAAGAAATGCCCTACTGAGGCCATCCAAATAGGGAGAGAGGGAATTGCTAGCCAGATTTTAGTAGGTCTCCTTGCTCTCACTCCCACCACCTCAGTGGCCCTGGAATAGGGCTGGGGCACAGACAAAACTTGGAACCTCATTCTGCTGGGTCATTTGTCTAGATGCTTCACCAGGGCTGTTGCCAGGGTAATAAACTAGCACAGAGTTGCAGAGGGAACGTGAGAGAAAACGGTAAGCTTTTCATGTTTAGGTCAGGCCCCAGGAGGATTTAAAACACACATTGATTAAATTTTAAACTTGCCCACTCCTTATATGTGCCCATTCCTCTAAATCACTTCTTTTCACGTAGGGCAGTATTCACAACTAAGCAAGCTGTTTCTATCTCAGTAACTATTAGCCCAACATAGGTCCTAACAGCTGTCTATACACAATGAGTAGCTACTATAGGCCACTTTTCCATATTACCTTGCTAAGTAACACAGTAGACAAGTGAGTAATTACTACATCTGTGTTACAGATGAGCACCTGGAACTCAGAGAAGTGAAGTAATCTCCCCAAGGTCACTTAGCTTATAAGTAGCAAAGTCACAATTTGAACCCAGACTATCTGACTTCAAAGACCATCCTCTTTGAGCTCTCTAATATTTCCTCCTCGGTACTTAAGAAATTGACCTAGAAGTCATCTAACCAAACTCTCCCATTGTGCAGGATTCCATTCTAAAATATCCTTGATCTGCTTGCCACCGCCAGTGGCAGGGAGCTCAGCACCATGCTGGAAGCCCTTTCCATTATTCGTCTGGTCTCTCTACTATTATTGTATTGCTCCTACCAAACCCTGTGAATTTCACCCTTTGGCCCTAACTCTGCTTTCTGGATCCCAGAGAACAAGTCTGACCCTTCCTCCATGGTACAAAACTCAGAAATTGAAAACTACCAAAATATCATCCCATGCAAATCTTTTCTTCTCCTGCTTACATATTTAGCCACCCCATCCTATGAGCTCAGAGGAGAAGGCAGTTACTATGTAGTTAAAAGAAACAAAAACAAGCCTAGATCTGAGATCCAAAAACCTCTCTCCTCGTTTGGTTTCCAGGATATCATCTCTGCTGGTTATCCCTTGATTCTCAGTCTATCCATGGCCACTCCTTCCTAGTCACCTTTTTGGGGCTCTTCTCCTTCAACTGTGCCCAGGAAAGCTGGTGTTATGAAGAGTTCTGTTCTTGCACGCTTCTCTCACACTGCACCCTCCCCCACTGTGACGTCACCCCTATGGCTAATGACTTCCAAGTTGGGATCTTCATCCTGGAGTGCTCTTCTGAACCTTGGACTACATGCCTTTCTCTCCTGGCATATCCACCCAGATGCTCCATAGGTCCCTGAGATTCAACAGGTCTCAAACTAAACTCATTATCTCCCCTTATAACCAGCTACCAGATCACCACATCATCACACAGATCATCACAACCCATGGGACAGTTACCAAGTCCCATGGGTCTTCTTTCCTTAATACATCTCAGACCCACAATGAACATCACCACCCTAGTTTAGGTCTCAGAATTTTTGGCTGAACTGACTCACACTGCTCCACAAGCCCAGTCTATGTGGCAGACTAAGCCCACTGCCTGGCACCCTACAGCAGTCACTAGACAATTGTCTGAATATCTCTCTTCTGGGTAAGACAAGAAGTCTTATCTCACAAGGATGTAGATAGGTATGTGCACTGAACCTGGAAACTGGTGGGTACTTAATAAATATTTGGCAGGAAAAAAGCAATGCCTATTCCTCCTCCTGTATTTCCCTCCAGTGTAAGGCTGACCATTTAGTATAAGTCAATATTTGAGGAACTTAAATCAACCAAAGAAAACCTCTTCAGGTCAAGCATGTTTTTCTGATAAGAAAAGTACATACATCTTCTGTCTCTAAGGAGCTTATAAGACAAAGCAGGCAGGCACAGTGGGAAGAGAATTGGTTTCAGAGTCAAAGACCTTAATTTGAATTCCACTTTTCTGGTGTGTTTTTAAAAAATAAAAACTAGTGTGTTCTTGAATAAAAAAAACACCACACAAAAAAACAAGGCCTCAACTTCCCTGGGACAATTTTTTCTTTCAGCCTGTGAATCAGAACACTGAAGCACTCTATAGCATATAGTATTTAGTTGTGACAAATATGTGGTTCTTGAACAGGAGAAATCACATCACACTGAACCTTCAATGGTTAACATTCCAGTAGAATCTGCAACGGATGACAGCAGGCAAGTTCCAATTCTTTGCTCCAACATATATCAGCAAAACATGTCAAAACCTAAATTAAAAGTTTTCACTCACTTAAAAAAAAAATAAATCCTTTTGTTGGCAGTCTCCCACTGATGACATGCAACAATCTTTGCATATGAAATCGGCTAGCCCCCTGCTTCACTGCTAACTTTGTAGATGTTCCAAAGCATTTCTGGAGCAAGTGATCTATTTGGACTGACAATGCCAAGCTGGGACCTGAGCCCTGAATGAGCTAAAATTACCAAGGCAAGAAGAACGTGTCTTTGGAAGCGATTTCCCCCAAGTGTGGGTTTCTTCTAGTCGAGGGAGTGATAAAGAATGTTGACTTTTTCCAGATGAACAGAGTTGAATGAAACCTCAAAATCCCACTGAAGGTTTCTGTTCTGGAAAACAAGTGCTGCTGAGGTTCCTGTCCCCCTACTTCCTCTCCCCAAGCATAAAAGATGCACCTGTCTTCCCAAAGGTCATGAGTTCAACATGGACTGACCAGTGTGGACCAAGTGCTGGGGACTGCGGATGCAGAGGAGGCAGACCCCTCTACTAGAGGAGTTCAGTGTCTGGCAGGAAGAAAGGCGCATTCAAGACTAACCAAAACAAGACATAAAATGCTAAGATCCATAAGCAAAGAACGAGCAAAGTGAAAGGAGAGCTCAGAGGAGGGAGAGAGTCTCACCTGGGAGCAGAGGGAGGGACAGGGAATGCTGTCCCAGCATACTTTGTCCACTCCTCCACCATAGCCCTCAGCGGGCTGGACCACAGACATCTGTCACATGTCTGCCTTCCCCACTGGAAGGTGAGCTCTGTGTGGGTAGAGGCCCCATGTCAGACAATGATTAATCCATCCTGGCTGGCTCAAAGGAGTGCATTAGGTTATGCTCACTACCAAATACCAAAGGTCTGGGGGAATGGGAAGGGTAGGTGAGGCTGGAGAAGTAAGGTGGGCTGGGTCTGGGTCTGGGGCCAGTCTGAGGAGGGTTATGAATGTCAGGTTAAGAAGCCGAAGCTTTATTCGGTAGGCAATAGGCAGCTACAGAAGGTTCTAAGGAGAGGTCAATTGACTGTGTTTTAGAAAATTATTCTAAAAGCAATTTGGAAAATAGATTAGAGAAAGGGTGCTCAATGTGAGGGCTGCTGCAATGGTTTAGATGAACAAGAGGCAATGCAGCCCTGCACGCAGGCAGCGGTAGTGAAGCTGGGAAGGAAAAACAAAAGATGAACTGCAAAGCCACCTAGAACTGGTCCCTTTTCTGTGCTCCCCTAGTGCCTGGCTTCTACCTCTATTTAGCACTTACTCTGGGGCCCCTAAACTGCACATTCCTTGAGGATGACTCTCATTCCTTCTCTATCACTCTGCGCACCGCCCCCTCCCTACCTCGCAGAAACCCAATATAGCAGGGCCCGAAAAGTTAACCCCTGTCTCCCCTGGTCGTCCTGTCATTTCAATCACAGTACCTCAGACATGTTGGTGCACTCGTGTGTTCACTTACTGCAGCACTGGCATATGGGAAGTAGTGAGGGGACTCTTGACAACAAAGGGAATTTAGCACATCCCAACAATAGTAACAGAGCATGGGTGCCTGGATAGAACAACACAGAATGTTGAGCCTCTAAGCCTAGAGAAACCAGTTTTGGCCCCCTCAGAAACACAAAATCCAATGCCATGAGCCCTAGCAGCAGGATGGACTGCAGTCAGATAATGGTGAGCTCTCCAATGGGCAGTTCTCACTTTCACACCCTGCTTGGCAATAAACGAGAGTAAGAGGAGACCACAGCTCAGAGGCGAGTCAAGCCTTGAGTTACGTGCACACTCCGTGAGGGTTAGGAGATCCTTTGAGAAGATTTCCTCAGGCAAAATGACAACTGAAGGGCTGGACGAGGAGGAAGGACAAGTGTGTGTGCTCTGTAGGAGGGAGACTGGTAATGCAGGAGGAGGAAGAGTAGAATGAGATGGAAAACTGAGAAACTAAGTGTCCTCTGGCTTGAAAACTTGTCTTGCGCTTCATGGACACTTTTTCCATTTCCTCTCTCCTTCCAAGCCAGGTTGTGTGGCTGATGGACATCAGCTACCTTACAAAGGAGACTGCCAAGTGGGGGCCTGGCACTGGAAAACCTGTGTTCCAATTCTGGCTTTGCCATTTATTATTTGTGTGGCTGCAGTTAAGTCTCCGAGCCTCAGTACCCTCATCTACAAAATGGAAATGATAACCATAGCAATATCTACCAGAGGGGCACTGTGAGGACTAGCAGAGATAATACACAAACACACAGCGAGACTGTCAGCAAAGGTGGTGTTTTGTTTTTCCTTGAGCTGGAATTGTCACTTGGTAAAAAGAGGACCACACAGTATAGGGTCTGACATACACTAAAAGAAACCATGGTGTAAGCCACCATGGACAGTAAAATGCAAAGTCCCACAGCAGTTAGCTTTGACATTTCCTGGGTGTCAGAAGAGGTACACTTCAAGACATTCTGGGGTTGGCCTGCGCAAGTACTCAGTAAAGTAAAACACTTCTCACCAAAAGCCATAAAGTGGTCCTGAACCTACCTCTGAAACCACGCTATTGGTGCCAGAGGGGGATTGATTAATTAATCAATTAATGGCTAAGCCACAACAATGAAGCACCTCTGCCTTCTTCTTGAGGGGTTGTCTCCTCACACTTGGTGCCATGGCACAGTGGTATTTACATCAGGATATGACAGATGAGCTCTTTAAGATGAAGTTGCCACAAGCGATTCTCAGAGCCACCAGTTTGAGTCAAGATGGGGTTTCAAGACACGCAGGAGAGTTTTCTAGAATAAACGAATTCCCAAACTCACCCTGGCCCTTCCAATCAGGGCTGCAGCCAGGGCAGTAGCTCCAATTTAAAAATTAACCAGCTGATTAAAATTCAAAATGTGATCTAGCCAACCTTAGTTGTCTTTATTTCCTTTCTTCTAAGAAAAAAAGTTGAAGGGAGGTGGGGGAAGCGCTTTTCAACTCACTCAAACTAGCACCACACTTTTCAGGATCTACTCTGTCAGTTTCCAGATGTTGCCTAGGTTTTTAATAATTTTTTATTTTAATAATTCCAGAGATTTATCAACATTCCAGCTTGGAGGATGAGTAGCCTATAGATTCAAAATTCATGGTTCTCATACCATAGCTATGTGTGTCTTACTTATGAGGACTTGTGTTGATTTTAAAATCAGAATTGTTGTGAGCTGCCATCTGCCTGAGTAGCCTCTCTGCAGCGTCTAAGAGTCAAGCACAGTGCACATGTTTGCTGAAGGAATAAATGGATGCATGAACAATCTCTAAAAAAGAAAAACAGCTATTACATACTATGACACATACCACTGACTCTGACATATATCACTTCTGCTTTCCTAGGGCCCTTCCAGATCCAGGAGTGTGATACAATCATCAAGAAGCATGTTTTCTTTTCTTCTAGCAAAAGGGAAGCTAAGGCTACAACCTAGTTATAACTTCCTCAGGCCTTTCCTCTTGGGGAATAAATTCCTAATCCCTTCCCTCAGGTAACTAAAAGCAAGCAAACAAACTAAATAAAACTTAATCAGCCACAAAGGGTTCCCTTTTCTAGAACCTACTTCCCCTAGCTCAGTTTTTCTGGCCCCAGGTGTCTGGTGGTAAGTGGGCCTACACCCACGTGCCCCAGGGCTTGTCAGGGAGGTGGTAAGGATGCAGCCTGTCCAAAAGGGCCCTGGTGCTGCTGATCAATTTCCAGTTCTTCCACTCCCCAACTCCTGCAAACCTACTTTCCAGAGGCAACATGAGGTGGTAAAAAGGAACCAGAGTCTTGAGGCTAAGCTCTAATCTACTGCTAACTTGCCATGGGACCCTGGGCAAGTCACTATGGGTTGAAAGAATTCTAGGTTCATCTCTTAGGCTATATGTGAGGAAGCAAAGGAACATAGGAAAAATAGAAAAGGACTCAAAACTACAAAATACTAGCAATATTTTCATTCAGTTCCTAACCCTTGGTGTTCTCTTCCTGGTGGAAGGCAGGGTGACTTATCTGCCCACTGTAGGGTACATTCTCCTTACCAGCAGCAGCTAGAGGGCTGCTCCCCAAAACAGAAATGATACTTTGCTTTTCCCTGCATGTCTGTAACCTAAGACTTCTAGAACTAGCTGGGAAAGAGGGCTAGCTGTCTTCTCTTTACAAAGAAAAGGTTCCTCAGCATGGCAGAAAGAACTCAAGTATAGGAGGATGAAGGGCTGGTTTCTTACCCTATCACCAACTGAGCCTCAGTTTCCTCATCTGTCAGATGGGGATGAGATCACCTGCCTTGCCTATCTCTCTGATGGGGATGAGATCACCTGCCTTGCCTATATCTCTGGGCCCTGAGAGAGCAGGGATGGGAGGTCCCTCTTATCTTGACCTAGAAACCCTTTCCTGGCCCCAGCTCTCACTCCAGGAGCCTTCTGGGAGATACAGAAAGGGGTGTGGAGGCTGAGGGAAGCCTTAGGGCCTCTAACTCCTTACGTCTGCCACCTGGCCAGGGAGGGGCAGGAGAGTGGCACCCAGTGCACTAAGGTTCGATGCCTCCCCAACCTGTCCAGTGGTAGCGATGTGGGACAAAGATGTCATAGCTTCCCTCTGTGAGGAGGGACTCCCACCTAGAAACTCCTTACGTCTGCCACCTGGCCAGGGAGGGGCAGGAGAGTGGCACCCAGTGCACTAAGGTTCGATGCCTCCCCAACCTGTCCAGCGGTAGCGATGTGGGACAAAGATGTCATAGCTTCCCTCTGTGAGGAGGGACTCCCACCTAGAAGATCTGACAATAATCTGCCTTGCTCCTCACTTCAAGGAGGTACCAAGGGCCTTAAAGAGAGAGAGACAAACAGCTTGAGAAACTTAAGGAGACAGAAAGGAACAGAGAGGGAAGGAACTGGGAGAGAGGTAAAGAGAAGGCGAGAGATGGAGAAATGACGATAGGAACAGACCGGGAGAGCAAAGGAAAGTGAAGGAGCGGGGAGAATACAAAGAATCAGAAAGAGCAGGACAGACACAGATGAAGAGATGAAGAGAGATGACAGCGCGGGAGTGTCGGGGAAGCTGGAAAGACAAAGGGGACCATCGGGTCTTTTTAACTGGTCTGGCCTCTTTGAGACACCCGGTCCCCAACACAAAAGCCCAGGGGGCGGGAGGAGGAGGCAGGAGCAAGCAGTGGCTGCCCCCGGCCCCTCCGCCCTGGCGCCCGGCCCCTCCCGGGTCCCGGCCCCCCTCCCGGCCCGC
>NW_007727563.1:100666-118663 GCF_000696425.1 Galeopterus variegatus
GACACGGGCAGCGCGTAGCAGACGTTGTCCTCCAGGAACCGCACAAAGGCGTACATGGTGGGAGCCGGGGGCGGGCCCCGGTCGGGCCGGTCAGCCCGCGGGGCGGGCGCGGAGGTGGGGACCCGGCGGGGGGCGCGAGCCGCGCAGCCGAGCTGGGGGGCGGGGGCGGCTCCCCGGGACCCGCGCTCCCCCCAGTGTTATTGTTCCTGAAAGCACCGCTCTGCCAATCGGCTGCTCTCGCCTGGGCGCGGAAAAGGGAGCGGGAGGGAGGGGGGGCGAGGGACGGATCAGGGGGGTTTGGAAGCGCACCGCCACTCGCAAAGTCAGACCCGAGTAATCACAGCCGGAGCGCGATTCGAGTAGGGAGGGGAAAGGGCTGAGAGATTCCATTGCAATGATAATAATAATAATAATAGCGTTGGAGGAAAAATGCATTGACTAAAAGTCACGCTGCGGGCAGGATTACATTGCTTCAACAATCACGCTGCAAAACAAATTGCATTGCAACAAAACTGCATTGCAAGGGAGCGTGTGAGAGAATGAAAGCGGGGGTCGAGGGGAAGGGGGTGGAGGCGGCAAACTTGTTTGAATCCCAAAATGTAAATTTGCACTTGCAAGCGAGCCGAAGTTTGTAGTGTTTCAAATTTAGCCAACCCTTCTCAGCCCCTTTAGCTCATCCCCCCCACCGCCCCGCCCCACCCCCAAACACACACACCTTTTTCCCTTTCTTTTTCGTTCTTTTTTTCCCCCCAAAACTGCCAGCTCCTGCAGTAGGGAGGGTTAGTCAGGCAGAAACATTCCCATAGAGCTGCCAAACCAGTTTTGACCAGAACTGGGGCTTATCTGGGATTTTCAATTGGGCCAGCTGGCTGGGGTGGTGGAGGGTTTGTCAAGGGCTGCTCTCATCCTGAGGGAGCAGTGGTGCCCTTCTCCTCTATAGCCTTTCTCCACTGAGGTACCCCCTGCACAGCATGCCTGCCTCTGAACTGGAACCAGCTGGGATGAAGTAGGGGTGGAGGGGCACTCTGGGGAAGACAGGAGGTCAGGAATGGTACTCCATGGAATGGTACTCTGTCTCTGATATCATTCACAGAAATGGAGGGGCTTGGGTCCCCCCCAGACAAGCCATGAGCACCAGTCGAGAACTGCTGACTGGGCCCTACCCTCACAGGAACCCCATTCCACATCAGAGGGGGGTCAACACCCTCACAGGGATGCCTCTGGGAGGGTTGGCTTTGTATCAGATATGGCTTCTTATATCCCCATTGCCTAGCCCAGACCTGGCACTTGGCAGGGGCTCAATGAATTTTGAATGAAGAATAATAACAGGGCTGGCCCGGTGGCGCACTGCTACAGTGCGCCACTTGGGAGCGCAGCGGCGCTCCCGCCCAGGGTTCGGATCCCACATACAGACCAGTTCCCTCTCACTGGCTGAGCGAGGTGCGGACGCAACACCGAGGGTTGCGATCCCGTTGCCGGTCCCGATCCGGTACGGGCATGACACTGAGGGTTGCGATCCGTTGCCGGACACGAAAAAAGACAAAAAAGACAAAAAAGACAAAAAAAAAAATTAAAAAAAGAATAATAACAAATAAAAATCCACATCCATCCATCCATCCATTCATTCATCCTTTTAGTCAAGCAGCCAATATTCACTGGGTATGCTCTACCATGACAGATTCTGGGCTCTGTGCTGGTGGTAAAGAGATGAAAATACAAGACAAACACCTGGATTCCTGGGCCTTGCAGTATTACTTTTGAACTTGAGTCTCAGTTTTGGATTCCTCTGCCAAAATTAGGTTAGTCTATGAATAACACACCTTCCCCATCCTCTCAACCTTACAATACTCTAGGAATGTTAAAAAAAGTATAAGTAATGACATTATAGTGAGAAAAATGTTCTCATAGAGAAATACCTAATGGAGGAGCAGACTCAATTAAATGTTATATTTTTTAAAAATTCATTTAATGAACTCAATCAGTACGAAAAAACAAAATAAGTGCACCAAAATGTTAATGGTGATTCTCTTAATTTCTTAGTGCTGGTAAGTGATTTTGTTTTTCCTTGTATTCATATATGTATAACTATTTTCCACAATGAGGTATTACTTTATAATCAGAAAACATTAAAAGTCAAAGCACTGTGATCACATTTCAGATCAGCTGCACTAATGATGAAGTAGATAAGCCCAAATGCCCAAATTATTTCCCTGTGATCCAGTGAGTATGTTATACCGTGAACCCCATTAACACACAACTCCCAATACAAAAGTACAGGTCAGATCAAGTTCCCTTAAAACAACCCACTGGGGGCCGACCCTGTGGCTCACTCGGGAGAGTGCGGTGCTGGGAGCGCCAAGGCCGCGGGTTCGGATCCTATATAGGGATGGCCGGTGCGCTCACCGGCTGAGCGCAGTGCGGGCGACACTGAGCCAAGGGTTACGGTCCCCTTACCAGTCACATTAAAAAGAAAAAGAAAACAGCCCACTGGTATAGATGTGGTGCCAGCCAGACATGACTGAGAGTTGTCCTAATACAGATGTTGGTCCTATCTTCCCCACACACTTATGAAAAAAAGAGTTGTTCCAGCAGGTTTACCTTCATGATTATGATTTTTTTGGACTAATCTTAAACAAGTTTTTGTTTTAAGAATACATTCCAAAGGTGGTCAAGGGGAAGTAATGTGTGGCAAGACTTCTGATAATTCACAAGATGATGGATCATGTTGGACATGTTTAATAAAAGTCCATGAAGCTCCAGACTGTGTTTGCAAAATCGCTTCAAATAACACCTGGCCATCCTCCTCTCTGCATCTAAATGGGGGGACCCCCCAAAATATTATCAGTCTCATCTCTTACCACCTTCCTGGATGCAGCACACTCCAAATGCATAAACTATTTGACATTTCTCAGGAGGGCATGTTTTAGCAAAACCCATGCCTTTGTGCTTACTCTGCTCTCATTCTGGGAAGTGCTTCCTCCCCAAGTGCATGGTGACCTCAACTCAGCCTGAAAACCAGCTCAAATGCCATCTCCTTTGTGAAGACTTCACCAGAGACCCACACTCCCCAAGCACAGGCTATCTCATTCCACAAGTTTGTCCCAGCACTTTTATCTTCCCTCACTAAAATGAGAGCTCTTGGAGGGCAGACAAAGGCTGAGTAACTTCAGCATCCTGGGTACCCAGCACAGGGCTGGGGAGTAAATGTTTATAGAACAAAAATGTATTAAAGAAAGACACAAAGAGAGAATGAATAACAAACCTCTTCCAGGATTTTTCTTGAAAACTTGTTCCTCCTTCTCAGAGTCGGAGCTAAATTCCAACTGTGTCTTTCCCATTCCCAGTGACCAAAGGAAATAACACACTGATTTCACTCTTTGTAAAACAAATACATTCATGAACATACTAAATATTGCTGCACCCTCGGGTTCAAAAAATTCCCTACTTAAGTCGGTGTAAATCATTCTCATAAGAGAGCAGTTCCATTTCCCAGGAACCCAGAAAGAAGAAAAGGACAATGGCCATGGATGCCGACAGAGTCAACACAGACTCAAATACATTTTGCACATAGGTCCAGAGAATGGATTCTGGAGAAGGAACAACAGGCACAGGATGCTCAGAGACACCCTTGGACAGAAACAGAGACACCCAGTTTCCGCTTCCTGTGTGACTCACACATTTGATCTGTTGACAGCTTCATGGGAAACCTACTATGTGCCATACTGTGCCTCCTCCACCCTAGCGAAAACTCAGTCAGAGTATACCACCTCCTTAACCTGAAGACCATAGCCCCAAGCTTTACACATACCAGAAACTCAAGATGTTGATGATTCATTCACTGGCAAGCAAAGATATTGAAGTTCAAAAATACAGATTTCAGACTTAAAGAGGAGATTAAAAATGTGAAGTTCAACCAAATCATGGTTGAATTCCCTCTTCAACATTCCTGCCAAATGGTGATCTAGATGCCTTTTATACAGTTATAATGTCAGAAAGTTACTATCACCCCTTAACTTTTGGACACTGCTAACTATTAGAAAGGTCTTTCTTAGTCTCACTGAGGCAGAATCTTGCATCTTGTAGCTGCCATACTAGCTTCACCAAGACTCATGCCAGCCCTTCAGATATGGGAAAACTTGGGATCCTCTCTCCCCAGGATCTTGTCTGTCTTCTGCCCAGATATCTTCACTTCCTTCACTTGTTTTTTCTCGTATGACCTGGTTTCAGTGATGATAATTGTGATATCTACTTTTCCTCCAAAGTTTACTATAAGCCATGCATGCCAGTCACTGTGTATACATAATCTCAATTAATTTCATACCACATCCTTGAAGTGGGTATATTTAACCCCATGATAGAGTTGAGAAAATTGAGACTTATGGCAAAGCAGTTTAGCTTGGGGGTGGGGTGGGGGGGCCTGGAAGGCTTATGGTCATATTTGGATTTTAGACAGCGTGCTCTAGAAGCAGTGTGGGGAAGGACAGAGGGGAGGCAAGCCTGGGGAGAAAGAGGCTTGTGATGAGGCGGACTGTCCTGTCCCACCCCTCCCCTGACTCCCTCTTTCTGTAGGCCAAATGTACTTTGCCTCTCATCCAAGTCATTTTAATGGAGCGGAAAATGTACACATCTGGGACAGCTTTGCAACTGCGTCTCCACAGCACTCTCCTGTTGAGTTTTGCAGAGCCTTGGGTTAATGTCAAGCTCCTTCGGTTTAGCCAGCTGAAGCATGTTCAGTGACAGCAGTGGGACTTATGTTTCATATTACTGCATGGAATTCTCAATGTACTTTGCAAAACTATTTTAAGAAGACCTGGGTTCTGTGAATTTTTAAAGCAACTGGAGCGTGTCTTTTCAACCTCTGTGCTAATGATTGACCACATTTTTTCATGATTTTGCCTTTTCTTTTCTGTGATGTTTGATTTGACTTTTCAAGTCTCTGCTTTTTACATTTTTTAAAGACTTTTTTTAGTTTAAGGTTCACAGCAAAATTAAGAGAAATGTTCAGAGATTTCCTATAACCCCCACATTTGCAGAGTCTCCCCATTACCAACATCTCCCACCAAAGTGGTACATTTGTTACAATTGATGAGCCTACATTAACACATCGTTATCACCACATGTCCATAGTTTACATCAGGGTTCACTCTTGGTGTTGTACATTCTCTGGATTTGGACAAACGTATGATGAAATGTATCCACCATTTTAGTGGATCATACAGACTATTTTCACTGCTCTGTGCCCTACCTATTCAACCCTCCCCACCAGCCCCAACCCCAGACAACCACCACTGATCTTTTTAGTTTCCATACTTCTGCCTTTTCCAGAACACCATATAGTTGGAATAATTCACCGTGTAGCTTTTTCAGATTGGCTTCTTTCACTCGGTAATATGCATTTAAATTTCTTCCATGTGTTTCTATGGCCTTTTAATTTTTTTTTTTTTTTTTTAATTTGCTCAGAAAAGTAACTTGCTGTGCTGTGAGCTCAGGGACACTGTCTTCTTAGGTCAATTCAAGGAAGGAATGTTAATACATAGCCAGGAAGATCTGGAGCTGCTGGGAGGCTATGGTGGTCATTACCCTGAGCTAGGCACTGCCACCCCAAAGCAGGGGCATTAGACCAGCTCATCCACACGCACCTCAGATCATGAAGTCTGGTGGAGTCTGCCTGCAGGGTTTTGGGCAAAGGAAGAGAGCAGCAGTGACGAGGGGGAAAGAAGGAAAGAGAGGAGTTGCATGTCAAGCACAGGCTCAAAGAACAATGAACATTACCTAAATAATTTACTAAGGAGCTACTTAGAGGGAATGCCATCTTGTCAATTAGGTGACAGCTTGGAAGGCTGAAGGAATATGGGCTTTGGAATCAGACCAGGGGTTAAATCCTGACTTTGTTACACCTTTGCTGTGACTTTGGACAAGACAGTTCATTCAACTTCCTGAGCCTCAGTTTTCTCACCTGTAAGGATGTTGTGAGAATCAAGGCAGGAGTTTTCCGCCCTCCCTGTGTATGAGGATCATCTGGGGAACTTAAAAAGTATCCCACTCCCAGGTTCTACCTGAGATCCTGATTTAATTGGTCTGCGATGGAACCTGGGCATTAATTTTTTTTTAAATTTCCAAATTATTCTAACATCAGGAAAGTTGAGCACCTCTGAGTTAGAAGATTTTAAGATAACACGCCAGGCATATTGGAAATTCTCAAAAAGTTGTAGATATTTTCAGTGAAAATATACAAGGCTCTGAAATGTCTGTATAACCTTGTGGAAGTCACTTAACCTTTATGAGTTAAAATTTCTTCATCTGAAAAATGACATGCCAATAGAAAAAGAAGACAGCATATGGTAGTCTTAGGCTCTGGATCCAAATCCTAGTCTAGTAAGTAAGGCCTATTCTTACTAAGTGTGTGGCCATGGGCAAGTTTCTTAATCTCTCCAAATATCACTTTTTTATGAGAATATTAATACAATTTCATAGGGTCATTGTGAGGATTAAATGAGATAATCCATGTAAAGTGCTTGGCATAGTGCTCCTGGTAAGTCCTCAATAAATGATAGCTGGCATTACTGTTATTATCATAATTTTTATAGTTATTAAAAAACTCTTATCTCCATTCTGACATAGAGTAGGGTGTCCCCCCAAATTTTATTGAATCAAATTGAATATAATAAGCTGAACAATGCTGATGATTATCCAACAAGCACCCCAGAAAGCTTTCATCCAGCTGCCATCCCCTTTAATCCAGAGCCTGTGGTCACAGGTCACAGACACCAAAAAAATTCTCAGATCTCAAATGTTCAAGAGTCTCTGAGGCTATGGGCTTTCCCCAAACCTGAAGCAAACACTTCTGAAATATTGTGTTTGGGGCCATTTATTCTTTCAAACTGAATTTGTTGAATATTTTCTCAGAAGAAATAAAACCTTCTATGCATTATATAAAATGTAAAAATGAGCAACCTGAAGTCTTGTGTATGTGCATCATGGCTTGAGGTTTAGATCAAGCCAAGCTCTGTCAAGTTCAACCAATAAGATCTCAGCTATGTTATGAGCTCCTGTGGGTTATATATGGGAGTTGTTGATCACAGGAATAATCTGAATCACAGCATCTTACTCTAACAGTATATGCTCTAGATGAGCAACAAAGCAAACAAATGTCCAGTGGTTAAAGATGAAAAGACATTTAAGAATAGAAGAGACTGTCACGGGAAACAATATTTGA
Source organism: Galeopterus variegatus (assembly GCF_000696425.1). NCBI lineage: Eukaryota > Metazoa > Chordata > Mammalia > Dermoptera > Cynocephalidae > Galeopterus > Galeopterus variegatus. The sequence goes on from NW_007727563.1 coordinate 107,883, forward strand.
ATCGATTTGGAAAAGGAAACAAAAAATATGGGCTTACCTTGAAAAAATGCAGCTTGCCTCAATTATGAATTTCAGTTAGGAACCAACTAGTTTGAGGAGCTGCCTCTTGTTCCCCTTATTAAATTAACTCATTCTGTGATTTTTTTCAGGTGAAATATCACTTCCTCTGGAGAGTCCTCCTGACTCGATCCTCCCATCCTCCTTCATGGACTAGCTCTGGTCCTTGCTACATAATTCTATAGCTTCTTATAGTTTTCTTCACGAAGTTCATCATAGTGTGTAATTATATGCCTGACTCGATCCTCCCATCCTCCTTCATGGACTAGCTCTGGTCCTTGTTACATAATTCTATAGCTTCTTATAGTTTTCTTCACGAAGTTCATCATAGTGTGTAATTATATATTTATTCCATTATTGTCTGTCTCTGCCACTATATTAAAAGCTCTACTAGAGAAGGGACCCTATCTATCTTCTTCATTATATCCTAGCACCTAGCCTGGGGCATGGCAGACCCCAAATGAACACTTATTAAATAAGCGCATGTCTAAAACAGACCCTGGAGGAGAGAAAATTCCCCTTGAAGGAATTTGTGTCCTTCTGGCTAGAATGGGGAGACGATTGGGCGTCCATCCTCAAAGGGTTATATGCTTGTTCTCCAGGGATGTTCAGACCACCTTGACTGGTCCACATGAGACCCTGGCAGGCACTATCATCCAGACTTCCCAATAAGCACCTTGGAGTTTGCTGATATTTTCTTCCTGTGTTGTGGTGGGTGGGGGTGTACTAGATCCAATTCATAGTATAAAGAATGCTTTCTTTTATTTACTCAAAGCCAATTTCTTTATTTAGCAGCACAAAAGGGCCACCTATTATGCCAACCAAAATAGAAAAGTCCTTGACCTCTAAGTTTCTATATTATGATGAAAAACTTATATGTAGAACATACAATACATTTTCTTTTGATAGTTCTTTTTCATATATTCTTTTAGTGCTGGTGGTGGATGCATTGGGGTACAGAATACCAAAACCCTACCTCCTCTTCTTAATTATCAAGCACACCTTTATTGTCATGGAAAAGAAATGGCAAGAATGGAGGAAAAAGATATAATCGGTTAAGGATGAGGAATTTTTTTCTAAAGGATTGGAGGGAGAGGAGATAGATGTACATGGGTACGTGGACTCTGGATAAAGTAGCCAGGGAGAAGTTTATTTCAATTGGTAGGCAAAGCAGTAACTGGAAAGGACCCTACTTTGCACCCTGCTAACATGTCGTGCCACATTGCTGGGCCATAGAATGGTCTCCAGTCACTGAGCTCTGCTTCTGGTTCTGGGATCCATTCTGGAGAGATAGCATGGCACAGAAGAGGCCTAAGGCAATATGAAAAATGAAAAATGCACAGGCTTTGAACTCAGACTTAGATTCAATTACTGCTCCATCACTAGGGTACTAGGAGACCTTAGGCAAGTCTGTGACTCTCAGGTTTTTCAACTGTCAAATAGAGCCCTACGAGGTTGTCATGGCGTATGAGACAATGACTACACGTAAAGTACCTGGCAGGCACAGTACCTTTTACATCGTAGGTTCCAAAAATGATCAGTTGCCTTTTTCATTCTCATATTCTGAGTCTCTCTTACTCTTTTCTTTCAGGAGGTCACAGTGTAAGGACAATGATGGATCCCCTGGGATCAGTAAGTTTGGGGCCTTTACCAGAAGGCTGGGCATTATCACTGCAGATGTGCCACCCACCATCCCATCCTGGCCAATAGGGGCAGTTTGCCTTGTTTAGGAAAAGTGAGATCCTACTAAAATCTGTACTTTTATTTTATGAAGTTCTGGGACTTAAGCTGAGTTGGGGGTTTTAATGTCTGCTTTTAAAATCATGTTCATATTTTGTATATTTAAAACATGCCTTTGGAATTGTGAAACACAGTGTTCTCAATCATAAAAGAGGATGAATTATGTTATGCCTTTCTGTTTCCATTTTTGGGTTCTCTTCTTGTCTCTTTGCATGAATTTTCCTGTGATGCCCTGCCTCATGTCCTAACTCATCTGGGACACTAGCTGTGAAAATTTGGGTAGGATTCTTAACTCCTCCAAGACTGTCTTATTTGTTCAGTCATTCACTTATTATTGAACTATCTGGGTTCTCTTCTTGTCTCTTTGCATGAATTTTCCTGTGATGCCCTGCCTCATGTCCTAACTCATCTGGGACACTAGCTGTGAAAATTTGGGCAGGATTCTTAACTCCTCCAAGACTGTCTTATTTGTTCAGTCATTCACTTATTATTGAACTATTTCTTGAGGGCTTATTACATGCCAGAATCTCTGCTTAATACTTGGGTTACAGTAGAGAACAAGGCAGACTGTTTCTTTATCTATAAAATGGGAAAATGAAGCTTGTCTTTTAGGACTATTGAGAGGAGTAATGAGATAATGCATGTAAGAAAGGAAAAGGCAAAAAACAGGACTAAATTTTATTGAGTCCCTTACTCTGTTCCCAGTAATGCTAGGTGCTTGATGTGCAAGACTGATAATAACCTTGGGAAGTGATTGTTGTTATCCCTATTTTACAGATGCTTCAACTGAGGTTTGGAAAAGGAAAGTGAGGATGCAAGTCATGCACTAGATTCAAACCTGATATGAAGTCCATGCAGTTCCCTCTCTGCTACCTTGTCTCCAGTGGTCCCTGGCACACTGTTCATCATTCTATAACACTGTAGGTATGTTAATTCCCATCACCAACTCCATGCAGAATCTGGGAGGTTGTACTCCTCTTGCTGCTAACTGATACATCCAAGGGCAGCAAACATGGTTTGGGTAGAGTAGGGGATACCAGAATAAAAAATATAAATCCTGTTCCCTGGTTCCTTAGGGAACAAGATGTAAATAAGACTCATGGAAGAAATGGGAGGGAGATATATATGAGGGGTCTTCCAAAAGTTCATGGAAAAATTTGTAGTAACTTTTAATTCTGTTTTGCCACAGACGTTTTGAAGTACCCTCATACTTTAAGCTCTATAAATCCAAGTCACCAGGGGAAGGACTTTGAGTTCCTCTGGCAACTAGACTCATCAGCTCAGGAGACAGCTGAGACATGCAGTGTTTGCAAGAGGAACATTCTCCTTCCTAAGCTAACCCATCTCTGCTGTTGTGACCTTTAAAGATGAAATGTTCAAAACTATCCCTCTGACTCTTACCATCCCTCAGGTGGAGGCAGACCTCAACCGCACAAACAACGAGGTATATTTTTCCACTTGAGATGCTCAATGTCTATCCAAGAAAGAAAGAGTCTGCCAGAAAATGTTCAGTCGGGGCCTGCACATTTTCAAGAAGCTGAAAGCAGAGTAGGAAGTGAAATCACTGTGCTTACACTTGGCAAAGGGGCTATAAAATTGCCCCCCAGCTGAATAATCTGGACCTATGCACTCTCTTCTCTTCCATCTCTCTGTTTAGACAGGTCACAGCAAGAGCACATAACAGAATTACCAGCATAGGAGCGAGACAAGGACTGCCCGTGTGTTTTTAACATTATGAGCAAATCCTTCTCTTTGGTATTAAGAAAAGGAAGGGTCATGGCAGAGAGTGCTTGCTGCCACTGAGAAAACTTGTGAGGGTTACCAAAATGAAAAGACAGACATGGACGAAGCAAAGCAGAGCTTTGCATGCAAAAAAGGGAGAAAGAAAAAAAGAATCTTTTCCTTGGCATAGAGAAATTTCATCCTGAAGATTCTTTTTTCCTTCTTTTCTTGGCAATGTAATAAACACCTTAAAATAGAGTTATAAAACAGAAACAGATTCTATAGAAGCACAAAACCAAGACTAGTGACTTAAGAGAACTTATAGCCTCAACTCTCATTTGAGAGATGATGGAAATGAGGCCAGAAGGACAATGATTTCCCCAAAGTCAGAATTTGTCATTGACTGCTGTGGTTTAAATGTGTTCCCCAAAGTTCATGTGTTGGAAACTTAATCCCCAATGCAATAGTGTTGGGAAATGGGACCTTTAAGAGGTGATTAATGTCATTATTATGAGAGTGGGTTTGTTATAAAAGCGAGTTTGGCCCTCTCTCATGTGCTTCCTTGCCATGTGATACCTTCTGCCATGTTATGATACAGTAAGAATGCCTTCACCAAAGGCAGACCCTCAGTCTTGGACTTCCCAGCTTCCAGAACAGTGAGCCAAATAAATTTCTATGGTTTATAAATTACCCAGGCTGTGGTATTCTGTTATAGCAGCACAAAACAGACTAAGGCACTGGCCAAATCAGTGCTGGAGCCCATCTTCTAGTGGGCCTTTTCTCCGTCCTATACTGACATGCTTTCTCTTGATTACAAGGGAAAGCTTTCAGTAAAAGGTGATCTCATCCATGCCCAGAGCATTAGCTTGCCTGTTGCTAGAGAAACATATAAGTCAGCATTTTCAAGGTTTAGTACTAGAAGAAGCTGCTGTTAGGTGGGGAGGGGGTAGTGAGACGACCTACTAAGTCTCTCCCCTAAGTGTCACCTTCCTCTCAGTGTCTGTCTCTAATCCTGCTGCCATTTCCATTCTGCCCACCTCTGTACTACTCTCTATGGCCCTGCCTCCATAAAGGAGTGCTGTTGATTCTTTAACACTCTGAACAAATTACAAACCCAACCCGTTTTTGGCCCAAACCCCCAAAGCATAGTGGAGGTAATCTGGACTTACAGACTTTCCTAAAGAAAAGATAAAAGAAAAGGCAGTAGAATGTAGTGTAGTGATCTAAGCTGTGAAATAAGACAAACCCAAGTTTAAATCCCAGCTTTACAGCCCATTAGCCGTGCAGACCTGAGCAAGTCACCTGACTTGTGTGGTTTCCTCATTTGAGGTATAGGGAGACACTTCCCAGGGCATTTGATAAAGTTAAATGAGAGAACATACAGAAAGCATCTAGCACAGATCTTTGCACACAGTGGGAACTGATGTTCAAAAAACATAAAAAAGTTTGATTTAGAAAGCACAGGTTTATGGTCAATCATTTGAAAAGCATTTCTTGGGCCACCTTATCTATGTCATATCCTGAACTAAATGTTGGGACAGAGACAAACAAGAAATGGTCCTGACCCTGAATGAAATAATTTTTTTCATAGGTGTTATAGGTTGAATTGTGTCTCCTCAAAAGTTATTGAAGCCCTAACCCCCAGTATCTGTTAATGTGACCTTATTTGGAAACAAGGTCTTTGCTGATATAATCAATTTAAGATGAGGTCATTAGGGTGGACCCTAATCCAATATGACTGCTGTCTTTATAAGATGAGAAAAACACCATGTGAATACAGACACATAGGAAAAATGCCATGTAATGACAGAGTCAGAGATTGGAGCAATGTAACTGCAAGCAAGCTAAGGAATGGCAGTGATCAATGGTCACCACCAGAAACAAGGAAGATCAAGGAAGGATTTCACCCAGTCTTAGAGGGAACATGGCTCTGTTGACATGCTGATTTTGGACTTCTAGCCTCCAGAACAGTGAGATAATATTTATTGTTTTAAACCACCCAGTTTGTGGCAACCCTAGGAAACTTGGGCAATTGGAAAATATGCAGGAGAGCAAATGCAATCATTACAATAGAAGAAATAAAGTGACACATTGAGTTCACTGAGTTGAGCCTGTACCATTTATTAAATTATGTATCTTGGTTTAGTCTTGCCAGGAAGGTTTCTTGTGAGCTTTGACACTAATGGAGGTATGTGTAAGTAGAGGAAGTTTGCCCAGGAAAAGGATGGCCTATGTCTGCCTGAGGGAACCAAATGGAGGTATGTGTAAGTAGAGGAAGTTTGCCCAGGAAAAGGATGGCCTATGTCTGCCTGAGGGAACCAGGGGAGGCTTCCCAAAGAGGATGGTTGAAGCTGATACCTGAAAGGTGAGTGGAAGCTCAGCAGGTATGGGAGGGCAAGGAGGGGAGGACATCGGGCTAGAGAGCCTAGAGTGTGCAGAAACAGAAAAGTGTGGAAACCAGGGGAGGCTTCCCAGAGAGGATGGTTGAAGCTGATACCTGAAAGGTGAGTGGAAGCTCAGCAGGTATGGGTGGGCAAGGAGGGGAGGACATCGGGCTAGAGAGCCTAGAGTGTGCAGAAACAGAAAAGTGTGAACTAGTTTTAGAACTTTTAGGAAACTACAAATATTTAAGCATTGCTGGAGTATGGTGCTGATATTCATTTGCCTTCTAGACCTCTTTCTCTACCTTGATGTCACACAAACACCTCCTATTCAAAATATTACAAATTGAACTTTGTATCAGCATCAATATTCCGTACCTGTTCTCCTTTTGCCTTCTCTGACTTGGTGAATGGCCAAACACCCACCCCATAGCCTAGCTAAAAGTCTCAGAGTGCCTGCATGCTCAGCTCTTGGAAGCTGACTTCCTTTTCATCCCTGATTTACACAATCGTTTCTGAGCTTTACTGTCTCTGGTTCTGATGTATTCCCATTTGGCACAAGCTCCCAACTCTCCAGCTGTGTCTCTGGCCATATTCCTTCCAGCCAAGCCTCTCTGCCAGATAATTAATGATCTGCAAACAAATGCTTAATTGCACCAGGGGAGCACATATTTAAAGAAATTCTGTGATAAAGAAAAGGATCCTTTTTATAACACAAAGAACATCTCTCTCACAAACTCTCCCCAACCCTCAATTTAACATTTAGTCTGGATTTTCATTTCACATTTTAAATCTAAAGCAGGACCCCCAAAATGAAAGAATAAAAACCTGTCCAAGGGACAGATGGTATTATCCTGAGGATTATCTGTGTTAGGTGCTTCCTAAAATACTCTCTTTTCTCTCTAAGTCCAGTGCCTTTGGCCCTCAAACTCAAGATCCGAGCACTTGCTGGGAGAAAGAAGATTACGGCTCCTGGTAAGAAGGGGAAGGAAATGCGAATTTATTAAGAATCTTCTACATGCCTCAGAATCTTCTACAGGCTCTTTTAGCTATGTTCTCTCATTTTACTCTTCACAACAACCCCATGAGCTGCTACCCATTCTGGCTCTTTTAGCTATGTTCTCTCATTTTACTCTTCACAACAACCCCATGAGCTGCTACCCATTGTTAAACAAGAAAGTTAAGTATCTCATGCAAGCCTGTAGTAGCTTATAAGGGGGAATGACTGACATCAAAGGTGCTGCCTGAATTAAATATGAGATTACTATCTCTAGACCCACTCTTTCAAGCTGTTTAGATTATCTAGTCAGCCTTATTGACTTTCAAAGTGGACACAGAGTCATGAGTCAGAGAGTATACCTTGTGCCTCGCCATGCTGATTCCCAAGGGTGGGCTGGGCACACTGGTCTTGGTGAGCAAGAAGCCACAGTGGAAACTTTTTTGTTTGCTGCTGCTTTGGGCTCTACCCTTGTGCTAGGAGCCAGGGTTAGGTGCTGTCACCGAAGGACCCAATCCAGCTGCACAGGTTCTTCAGAGAGGAAGCACCTTGGCTCAGATCTGAAATTAAGCCCTCTCTAGGGAGTTTGAAAAGGTGGTTTTTGTGCAGTTCTTAATGCCCCAGCTGTTTCAGAAAGAGGAAGCACAGCAACATTTTTAGAATAGTTAGTGGAGTGCAACAGAACCCAGAGACCAAACTCACAGGAACGCTCCCCTTGCTCATTTGTTTTAGAAAATGCTCAGTGTTCATGGAGAACCTGCCCCATATGCCAGGCCCTGTGCTCTCTCCTGAATCTTCAACCTCTCCCTCTTGGAGGGTCCCTTCCTATCTGCACTTATACATGCTTAAGTATTTCCCAGCCTCAAAAAGCAACAACAGCCACCTCGAAACCTTCCCTCCTCTCTGCTTCTCCCTTAATTACTTCATTCTCTCCTCTTCACAAGCAGAACTTTTTGAAAGAAGGTGCCACCCACATGTATCATCAGCATCTGCTCACTTCCCATTCACTCATCATCCTCACTGCAGTCTGGCCTTTGCCTCTACTGAGCCTGCTCTCCAAGGTCACCAATGACCTACTGATTCAAGGATGCTTATCTTCGTTTGGTCTCTCAGCAGCATTCATATTTTTGACCCTGATGTTTTCCAAAAACTCTTTTTTCCTCTTGACTTCAATAATTTTGATTTTCTTCCTACCTCTTTGATAATATTCAGTTTCCATGGTAAGCTTCTCTTCCTTGGCCCATATTTTAGGTGTCAGTATTCCTCAGAATTTTGCCCTAGGTCTTCTGGCCTTTTAATACTGTGTATTCATATACCTAGTAGAGACTTTTCTCCTGAGCTCTAGTTACATATACATACAGCTGCTTAGTAGATACCACACCTTGAAATCTTAATGGCATATCAAATATTCCAAACCGTCTCTTCCAACCTTTCTTCCCAAGCCTGCTTCTTCTCAAATGTCTCCTATTTTAGTAAAGAGTACCATCATCCACCCAATGATCAGGTTAGAAACCTGTGAGTCATTCTTGCCTCCTCCTGTCCTCTCACCTCTTAGTCATCAACTCCCATGGATTCTGCACCATAAATATCTCTCAAATCTATTTCTATTCTTCTCCATTATATTCTAGTTCAATCTTTATTTCCCTGCTCTTAATCTTATCCCTTCCCAATGCATTCTCCAAACCAGAATGATCTTCTTCAAATGCAAATCTGATCATGTTACTCCTTGAATAAGATCTTCCAAAGGCTTCTCATCTATCTTCACATAAAGTCCCACATGACTGGAATCCTGTGTGGTCTATCCCTTACCAACTGTCTGTGCTCGACTCATGCTACGGATTCCTTTATTTATTAGACTTTAGCCAAACTGCCACCTTGTTCTTTTCCTTTTCCTGCTTCTCCCCTTCTCCCCTCTACATAAAGTCCCACATGACTGGAATCCTGTGTGGTCTATCCCTTACCAACTGTCTGTGCTCGACTCATGCTACGGATTCCTTTATTTACTAGACTTTAGCCAAACTGCCACCTTGTTCTTTTCCTTTTCCTGCTTCTCCCCTTCTCCCCTCTCTCCACCACACATTCCCTTTCTTCTTCTTTTAACTTTTTATTTTGAGATAACTGCAGATTCACATACAGTTGTAAGAATAATTCAGGGAGATTTTGTATACTCTTCAGTTTCCCCATTGTTAACATCTTGCATACTATAGTACAATATCACACCCCGAAAATTAACATTGTTATAATCCATTGACCTTATTAATATTTCACCAGTTTTACATGTGTGGCCTTCTGTGGTTCCTCCAATAAGCCAACTTCCTTTTACTTCTAGGTCTTCACACAAGCTGTTCTCCCTACTTAAAACATTTTCCCCCTATACCATTAATTATCCAATTGCTAGCCTCAAATTAAACATCAATTCCTCAAAAAGACCTTCTTTGATCCCACACTTGGTTAGGAACTTTGCTCTCTGTTCCATTAGCACCCTATACTCCTCCTCTCCCATCATGGCATCTATTTTCTCATTCCTGGATAGATATTAACTTGCATGAAGAAAGAGGCTGTGTGTGGTTTGTTTACTTCTATATCTCTAATACCTAGCACAGTACTTAAAACTAGGGAATTCCTCAATTAAAACAGGTAGAAATAGTGAATTCATAAAAACTGATGAGTCTGGTGAACCTCCCTCCTTAAGCAACTCCCAGACATAAAAGAGGAAACTGTAAAACAATGAATTGAATTAGTGCTGTCTTAGGGGGAAGTACTAGAAGTTGTGGGGATCCAGAGTATTCATTTCCCTTCCAGCTTCCAGATACCCAGAGTTGGGCACAGCCAGAACAAGAAGAATTCTCAAGCACCCATGTTCATGTGACCAGAATTCTTCAGCACAGTTTGGCAGGTCAGCTAAGTGGAACAGACACTACAGTAATGAGTCTAAAGACATGATTTTGAAGACCTCAACTGGGCGATTTTCTCAGCTCCATAATCATAGACTGAGAAGCAATCTTGGTCACAGACTAGGTTCTGACATTAGCCACACAATGAGTCCTGTTCCTGGCCACAGAATAGCCCCATTCCTGGCACAGATCCTGACACTATCCAGCCATGTGATAAATACAGCATCTTCCACAAGAAGAACTGGTAGGCAATGGCAAACGTTCAGGGCAGCCCACTCTGACACATGGAAAGCATGTGTCCTCCTAGGGGGTCAATGGCATAAACATCAATTTCATACCCTAAAAAGAGAAATAGAACTATTGAGTCTTGAAAAGTTAGAACTGGAAGAGCCTGTAAAGGCATTATGCCTGCTTACATCATCTTTTATAGCACAGAGAATGGGAACTCAGCTCACTGAATATAGGAGTATAAATGTTAACATTTCATATGTAGCTTTAGATTCAATAGCATTTGTTCCCATTTCTGAATCCTCCTTAATTAATTTTACCAAAGCATAACTGTCCTTTGACTTAGAAACATCAAACTAAATATTTTCCCTGGCCTCTAGCTAATGCTCTCTAATATACTCTCCCCCACCAGCCAGAGTGACCTATTTGAAGAACAAAACTGGCCAAGTTAATCTCCTGCTGAAAACCCTTGAGTGGCTTCCCATCAACTTCAGGATGGAGTCCAGGCTCCTTAGTCTCCAGATCGAGCAGAGCCCTGTCTCCTCTATAGTCTTATCTCTTACCTCTCCTTACAGTCTGCTTTACTGAGAACACCATGCTGTTTTATGCTTATGGTGAAGCTGTGCCCCATCCCAGAATGGATTTCTTACCAATATTTGCCTGGCTAGCTCTTTCTTAACCTTCAAGATTCGCTTTACCTATTATCTCTTCCAGGGAGCCTTTCCAGAAAACTCTTAGGTTGGGTTACTGCCCCCTCGGTCT
>NW_007727563.1:119303-130544 GCF_000696425.1 Galeopterus variegatus
GCTGTTTTATGCTTATGGTGAAGCTGTGCCCCATCCCAGAATGGATTTCTTACCAATATTTGCCTGGCTAGCTCTTTCTTAACCTTCAAGATTCGCTTTACCTATTATCTCTTCCAGGGAGCCTTTCCAGAAAACTCTTAGGTTGGGTTACTGCCCCCTCGGTCTGCCCTATCCCTATGCCTACCCCTATGGTGTCACCTAGAACCTTCAATTGGAATCTCTTATATATGTGTTTGCAGCTCCACCAGACTGGGCTTCTGGAGGACAGGAACTGTGTCTTAATCACTCCTCCCCTCTCAGCACCCAGCACAGGATCTGGCACATTAGAAGCTCTTGGTGAATTCTGATGGACAAATAAAGCAATTATATGACTAACAGTCACTGAGAGTTACTTGTATGTACCAAGCAGTATGCTAAGTGTTTCACATGCGTCATGTCATTTCTTTCTCCTAATAGTACTGGGACCACTCCACATACTTAACAAAGCCCTTCCCACTCAGAGTGTCCCATAAAGGCTCTAATGCCTGAGCCCCCAGTAATACCCAAAGACTGTCTCTAGGCCCTGCCCATGGTCCCACCTTCCATTCCAGGCCATGGCCTATGAATTCATGTCCTGTTTTCCACACTTTCACCTCATAGTTGAACTTGCCTTTCTACGTGGCACATTCAGGTGGGATCCAGAAACTCTCCACCTGATTTTATGTTTCACTTCCACCCTAGACAACTGGCTCCCACCATCAGCATCAAGCTCTGTATTCTGCATGCCTAGTCTGTTCCACTCCAGGGGACAGCCAAGGCTCCAGACCCTCAGTACCAACCTAGCACTCCAAGTCCTTGAGTATTTGAGAGGAAAGAGCAGATTAAAGTGGGCTTGATTATACCACTGTTCCAATGAAGACAAGGAAGCTCAGTGAAGTTAGCAATGTGCCTAAGGTCACATGACTTAGTTTCCACCCAAGCCAAGACTCAAACTTGGCATCTCCTCTTCTATGGAGGTCGTACTCCCTCTTCTTTCAAACAGCCCTTGAAGGCCCACCTATTTATCTATTTCATGCCATGGTTATGAGCTCTCCAGGCAGGGGCTGTTACCCAGCACCATCACCCAGTGTCCAGTCCAGGCCTGACACAGAGAAAAGCCTTGGGAAAGGCACGGTAAAGAGATGAGTGAGTGTTGAGCTCAAGCTCACACCAACCTCCCTCTGGCTATGGTGGATGTTCTTGCCCTTCCTCCACTGCTGTTTCCAAAGGTACTGTGGACCCTCTTTTGCATTTATTTTGGTACAAAGAAGCAAAGCTATCAAATGCATTTTCTTGTCAGTTTTTCCTTGTAATTGATATTAAATCCGTCTGTAAAAAAAACACACAGTCTCAACATCTTAAGGAAAGCTAGTCATGGTATAATGGTTTAAATAAAAGAATTGTGAAATTCTGGGGAAAGTATACATCTCTACCTTAGTCCTACTGTCCTGAGAACACCAAACTCTGAGATAAAATTTTCGGATGCTATGAAAAGAGAAAGTGTTCTGGCATTAGGTAAAATTGGGTTAAAATCCTGGCTCTGCCTCTCAGGAGCTGTGGATCTTGGGAAAGAAATCTAAGAGTCATGCTATGCTCTACCCTTTTCCCTCCTCATTCCAGCCAATCTTTCAACAAGTCCTGCAAAACCCACTGTCTAAAATGGTTCATCTCCAATCTCTGTTTCAATTGTGAGCTAGTTTGATGGTTAAGCATTTAAGCTCTAGAGTGAGACTATCTGGACTTGATTCCCAGTTTTCTTACTTACTATGTCATTTTGGGTAATTCACTTAGTCTCTCAATGTCTCAGTTTCCTCATCTGTAAAATGGGGATTAAAAATCTTAGGCTGTTAATCAGGGATTCAATGAAATAATCCCTATAAAGCGCTAGCATAATTCCTGGCCCAGAGCTCATAAACATTAACTCTTACAATTTCTTATTACTTCCTTTACTTAGGCCACTATTATCTGCAACTCCACAATGACATGCGCCACCCACCCAACCCCCTTCACCCTGCCAACCCATGACCATCCTGTGAGGTCTTATGCATGGTATCTCCCTCCATTGTCTCTTTTCAAAGCTCTTCTCTGTGCTATAGTCAAAGTGTTCTTTCTAAAAGGCAGATTTGGTCATGTGATTTCCAGATGAGAAATCATTACACGGTTGTCAGTAGATAAAGCTTGAGCTCCCTAGCTCTATAGAAAAGGCCCTCAGCTATCAGGGTCCCTGCATATCATCCAACAATCCTGAGAGGGATTTATCCAGGTCTCTCTGAGTCCAGGGCCTGTCCCCCATTCACCGGACCACACTGCCTCTCCCCATCCCCCCTGACCATCCATAACTGACAAAAAGAGGCAGCAGCTGATAAGCAGGGAAGGACTGGCACATCTGGTGAGAAAGTGGAGCTGGGACTGAGGCATCATGGTGGGCTGACTGGCTGGGGAAGGCTTCCTGGCGGGGTTGGGGCTCCAGGGGCCTGGAGGGACAGGATAGTAAGGATAATACTGGAGAGAATGCTGAAGTAATTTGAGAATAGTCTGGTGAGATGAAATGAGGTTCAAGACCCTGACCATCCATAACTGACAAAAAGAGGCAGCAGCTGATAAGCAGGGAAGGAATGGCACATCTGGTGAGAAAGTGGAGCTGGGACTGAGGCATCATGGTGTGCTGCCTGGCTGGGGAAGGCTTCCTGGCGGGGTTGGGGCTCCAGGGGCCTGGAGGGACAGGATAGCAAGGAAAATACTGGAGAGAATGCTGAAGTAATTTGAGAATAGTCTGGTGAGATGAAATGAGGTTCAAGTCTGAGTGGAAACAGGCTGTAGATGATGTTCTTTTGCCCCAGCACTGGCAAAACCACAGGAAGCTCAGAGGTTTCAAACTAGATTTCAGTTACTGTTTAGAGGGAATGAAAGCACCTGAAAGTTAAATTTCAGGGCTTGCCAAATCCTCTTTGATAGCAAGAGATTAACAAACTAACTGGTTGGGGAGGAGAGAAGAGTCCCTTTCTCTTGACTTCCTACTCACACGATCTTATTATGGAACTACCTTGCAGTGATGGTACCCAAATATCCATCCATTTGCTCAGCAAACCTTCCTAGACACCTGCAGGGCACCAGACCCCATGCTGGAGATGCAGAAATCAATCAGAGTGGTTCTTGGACTCAACGTACTCATAATTTAGTGGGAAGAATATACCACATACAATGGCAATACTATGTGAAAAGTGCTCTGGGGTCTGGGGTAGGGAGTACTCAAGGAAGTTTTCTTAGAAATGACACCTAAGCAAGGTTCTGAGTGAGCATTTTACATCAAATGGATTATTTGGGTTCATTTCAAAAGGCAAATTTGTGTTATTACTTTTTGTTCTTGTAATTGCAGAACAATGTGCTCTTGCTTGGTGTTGTGGAATAGAATGTATGGAATGTTTAGAGCAAAGCTGAGTGGTAGAATCCCTGACTTGGGGAGTCTAAAATGTTGTTCCATATCTTCGTAGGGATTTCCTCAACTGTAGACCAAGGATAATTTCATCACTTCCCAAGATTTCATAGCTGGAACGCCTGGCAGATAGTCTGCAGGTGGCATGGAAGGAGGAACACACTCTCTGGGGCTATATAAGGGACCCAGGACAGTAGCCTGGGATGCAGACAACTCTGCCATTTACCAGCTGTGTAACTCTGCAAAAGCTACTTAATCACACTCAGTCTCAGTTGCTTCCTTTGTCCAGTGGGGACAATATTACCTTACCTAGCTATTAAATGGCAGCTACTGGTCCCAGGTCTCCCACCCCAATGCTGCACGGCCCCCTCTCTCAGCCTGTTTTACCATCTGTGAATAGGACAGGATGGTGAGGCTCTGTACAGAGAAAAAAAATGAGAGAATATTCTTTAAGGGCTGTTTAGCTTTGACATCCCATGCATAAAACAACAGCCAGATTGGACTGCTGCTTAATTCTATCCAAACTGCCACACGGGCATTTGAATAAGTAATCTAATATATACATTTTTATTCTATTCAATATTCAGGTCGTCTCCTGGTTGGAATGAGTATTCAGAACGATGATTGCTTAGAAACATACCATTGCAAATGCGAATGAGAATATTTTTACAATATTCAGTTCTGCAAGGATGGGGAGGTATGAGATTAGGTTCTGCAAATAATCACATCTTTCACAACTTGGATGCCTGTACACACACATACTGCACACCTTTCTTCATAACCTTGGAAATGAAAATCCCTGGTGTCTTGGAGACCTGAACATATCCCCTGCGCTAAGTCAATTCCAACATGAAGATAGCAGAGCAGGGCAAAAAGATGTGACCTTACTAGTGTTTGAGGTCCTGTTACAATATCCTCATCTAGTAAGCAGTGGTCTGGTTCCCTCACACTCCAGCAGTGACAGAGAGCTCACTACTTCTCAAAGCAGTTGATAGCCCTGGTGGGCAGCTTTGACTGGGGGAAATAGCCACTCACACTGAGCAATCTCCCTACACCAATCCTTGTTTGGCATTCTGTTTATTTTTCCCTAAGATATTTCTGCAGGGACACAAGGCAATGACCCCGTCTCTTCCACTAAGTTGGTCTTCTTCCTGAGCTGAACCCCCATTCTCTCCAACCATAAGCCTGCTCTTCCTTTGTCCCAGCACAGGGCTCTGGAGGGATTATCCCGGGAGACAGCAAGAGCAATGGTGAGCTCAAGATGACCTGGTGAATTCCTTTTTCTGTGGCTCCCTTTGCCATTTGGTAGGAGAAAAAGTAGATTTCAGAGTAACAGACAAAATAGCTGAGTCTAAGGAAGGTTGCCAAGGCTTTTCAGGAAACAAAGAACACCACTAGGGAAGGGAGACATTAGGATTGCAGCACAATAAATATAGAGAGTCACCATATGAACTATTCCCAACCAACCTTGTACCTGCCTCCAAACGGGTATGTGCATACCAGTATACATGTTGTGCACATGTATATGTGTGTGAAAGTGTGTGTGTAAGTATGAGTGCTTATGAATGACCATCTACTCTCATATATTCAACAGTGCCTCTGTGGTGTTAGTATAGAATAAGTTCTTCATTTGGCCAATTGCCACATGTCTTCGAGATTCACTCAGATGTTACCTCCTCTAGGAAGAATTCTCAGATGTGCCGTCTTTTTCTTAACCAGCTCTGCACCCCCAGGAAACTTTCTGTGCTTTCCTCTATGTTGTTCATTTCCTTGTCTGTTGGCACCATTAGACTGTGGCAACTTCCTGAGGGTCCTGACTGTGTCTCATTCATCTCTGTCCCCGGGTGCCTGGCACAAGTATGGTTGCTCTGTACATGTTGGTTACATAAACGCATTTGAAGAAACGTGTCTCAATCATATCCCAAGGTTCTTACCATTGTCTCTGCTGCCACACTTCTCTTTTCTGACTTAGAAGAGGCTGCAATAATGCAGATGAAGTACAGCACAACTCCCACAAGCCATTCCCCCCTGCCTGGACCCCCAGGGATAAGCATTCCTATAGAGTTGGCACTCACATTTTTCTTGTTTCCAGCCAAGTCACAGCTTTTGGATGTTCTCTGGGCAGATGTAGAGGATTCTTGCACACATCTGCATATCAGAAGGACAGGGGAAGTTGCTTGGCAAGAGGCCCTGCTAAGCGGGAGTACTCTGTTGGCAACCCCTGAGCTGTGAAATGATCTCTCCCTGTACTATTCTTGGCCAAGGAACTCAGCCAGAGACAGGGCTGGGCAGGACTGCTGGGGGTAGAAGAAACTGTGACATCTTCTTAGTCTCTTCTGGAGGCTAAGAAAATCAGTGGGCACATCTTGGAGCAGAGAATTGGTATCTGAAGCAATGACAAGAAGGGAATAGAAGGAAAATGTATTCATTTACCTATTCATTTCAGAGCAGCTCACATTACTATTGATAGAGGGTCTTTGTACCAAGCAGTATAAGCCAGTGAGTCACTGAATATGAGAACATGCTTCACATTTGATATTTGCTACTTTCAAGGTCTGAGACCTTGGGTAAGTCCTTTAACCTATTTCGATATCCATTTCAATAGTGGTAAAATGGAATGATAATGGTACCTGCTGCATAAAGTTGAGGAGGATGAAATAAGCCCCATAAAGCACTTAGCAGAGCATGTGATAAGTGTTTAGTAACAGCAATTTTTTTTAAGTACTTAGTTTACTCTATGTTTCGTATGTGTCAGGAATCATTACCGGCACCCTAAATATTTTGTCTTATTTATTTGCCACAATAAACCTCCCAGATAGGTATCATTACTCCTGCTTTGCAGTCAACTAAATTGAGGCACAGAGATGTTAAGAAACTTCTCAAGGACACATGATATATAAACAGACTGTCAGATCTAACTTTCAGGGCTGCA
This sequence comes from Galeopterus variegatus, assembly GCF_000696425.1. NCBI lineage: Eukaryota > Metazoa > Chordata > Mammalia > Dermoptera > Cynocephalidae > Galeopterus > Galeopterus variegatus. Next base: position 125,687 of record NW_007727563.1, read on the forward strand.
GTAAGTCAGACATTAACACCATTCATGAGGCAGGGCCAGAGTTGGAGAGACTCAAGGGAAAGGAGGCCTAAGCCCGTATATGGACCAGAGAAGAGAAAACCAAATTCTTGTTCAGAGAGGCTGAGATCACAGCTGGAAAGATGTGCTGGTGTCAAATCCAATGGGTGAAGCATGAAATGAAAAGAGAGTGAGTGACAAGGCTGGTAATCAGGAAGGGCAAGAAACAGGACAACACAGGCTCCCAGAAGGAGGCCTTGGTTAGGGCTTTCTTTCCCTGGAACTGCCTAAGGGGTAATAGTACCTGGACAAAAAGACTTGTACACAAAGCTCTTTTCACAATGTCTGGAGCATGGCATATATTCAATAAAAACACTTACATCTAGAAAAAAAATCTAGATTTGTGTTTTTGGAAGATATGATTCCAGAAAGAGAAACCAAAGTCATTATACATCATAATATTCATCCTTTACAAGTGGGGTCCCAGCTTTAGCTAGACTATGAAGGACTGTTTGGACAAACTTCTTGCAGGAATTCACTCACATGAAGAACCTTGGAGGCCAAAATTTGCATAAGGGAGACATGTACTAGCCTTACTTTAGGAAAGGAGGAGGGTAACAGTGGGTGTCTGATCCTGAGATTAGTTTTTGGGATCAGCCCTGTGGACCTGTGTCTAAGCCCCAGGGTGAGAGGGGATCTAGTAGAAGCTATTTCCAAAAGTACCAAAGAACTGTGGATATACAATAAGGGAGATGAACATTGTCCTATTTCTAGATGGAAAAGAGTGTGGCTTTGGCTGCTATAGTATTTCTTGTTCTGGCAGTTTGACATCATAAACAGGCAACACCCTTGGTTGGATCACGGGATTTTTCCTGGCAGACACTGGGAACCCTGGCTAGGGTGGGGCACTCTTAAATTCAGGAAGCAGGGAAGTTGCATGGTAGACATCATGTGCAAGTGGATAGCATCCTTTGTGAGCTCACATACAATGACACTTGGAAACTTCCAGAAATAACCCAGTGAGACATTGAGAGAGGCTAGGCTCCTGCATTAGAAGGTAGGGGCATGAGGCAGCAAATCACAAGTGACTACTGTAAATACTCACAGGCTGAGTTGGTCTGGGGAAACATCAGTTACACACTCTCTGCTTATACTTCAAATCATCCCAGGGGTTGGAGGTAATTTCTGAAGATAGGTATCCTTATACTTCTTTTATGTATTTCTCCTCTTACCTCTGACATCCTGTTGGTCAGTAAGTCCTCTTGTTTCATCTCAAATACTTTTTAAACTCACATCCTCCCTACTTCTCCAGCTTTATTCTGGGAACATGAGAAATATGGTCTACTTCTTTAGCGATTGAGGGTGGTAGAAGGGCTAATCTATGCACGTTATTATGTTAAATGCAGGAAATATAAGGAGCTATAGAGCATAGACTTTTCCCTTAAGGATTCTATGGTCTGATTTCAACCAAATATTTGAAGACTCCTCAACACCCTGTTGAAGAATGAATGAATTCATTCACTCACTCATTCATTCAATCAGTCTCCGAGAATTCTGCCAAGCTTGATGTTGGCTTCTGGAAACGCATGGCCTTTATGCTTGAGGTGCTTATGGTCTAGGAAGATAAGGACATAGTGGAGGGTCGTACACTGAGTAGCCTCCACTGACAGCAATGGACAAGCTGAAAGAACAATGCAGTTCATTTCTGTGTAAAGACATTCCCTAGGCCATTTGTCAGATGATTTCTTTTTCTCATCCTTTTCACTGGAAAATGTGCCTGACTGATGTGGGCAAGGGAGAAGGTCCACTCTTCAGGGTCCCCTTTCTAAGGCAGTGTGGAGTGAGGAAAGACCATAGGCCTTGGTGCTAGACAGTGTTGGGTTTCAATCCCAGTTCTACCATACTTCAAGGGAAATCAAGTCACTTCCCTTGTCTGAGCTTCAATTTCTTCATGTGTAAAGAGGGGATAATTTATGCAAAGTAGTGTAGGAAAGTCCTGGGTATATAATAGGAATTTAGTAAATGGAAGCTATTTTTATTTTATCCAAAATTTCTGCTTTGGCAAAATTTAGTAGTTTTCAACAAATAAATGAATGATGGTGAGCTACTGAAATTTGGGAGTTTATCTTTTCCAACAGCCAAGTCCAGACTATACTGACTAACACCAAGGGCAGGGATATGATCTTCCCATGGTCACTCATCTGAGGCAACCAGGTCAGACCTGCTTGCTCAGTTCACTTTGTTTCTCTTTTAAATTCCAAGTCTCTAATTTGACATTTGGAGGATGCTGGGTGATAAAAGGCCCAGGTTTTCCTACATGCTGATTGTCTTCTGTGCTTTTGTTCAGTCCCTACATATGGAATGGGACAACAATACTTGTTAACTGATACTGCATGGAGGCCTCTCCCTCCCTCCCCTTTTCTCCCAGCCCCCAGTTCTCTGGAAAGCATCAAGAATAAACCAGAACACATGTGGCAAGAGCATTCCTCTCTCCAGCTGTGTTGCCAACAGATGGGACACAGTAGGTGATCCTCCAAGCTCTGATCCTCAGTAGATTGGGGGTGGGGATGGGGGTTACATGCTAGATAGAGGGTAACTCAAGTTCTTCAGGTCAAATCCATGTGGACCACAGAGTCCAAGAGCTGGGAGGCATGTCCAAGACCACTCAACACTGGCACATAATTTTTCTGGGGTGAATTAGGGAAGAGAGTTGCCCACGATCACACGGCCCTCTAGCAGTAAAGCCAGGACTTCAGACTCGGGCCTCCTGAATCCCAGTTTGGTGCCTTTCCCATGTTCTTGGGCAGCTTTATTCAAGCATCTACAGTGGCTTTCTCCTTTCAACAGAATCAAATTCAAATGTTCTGATCTGGCATTCAGGGTCTAAGAGTTATAATTCTCACTCTATCTTTCCAGACTTATTTCAAACTCAATTGACAACTTGGAATGATATTTTATGCTCTTAAAAATTTGATCTAAATTTTCCTCTAATTTTTTTAATCCTCCTCTTCTCTGATTACTGTTCTGGGATCCCTGGTTCCTCGTTAAGTGTGCCTTCTTGCTTTTCCCCTCTCCTGACCATTGTGGTTTCTGGCTGAGGTTCAGCCTTCTCCATTACAGTGCCTTTTGGAGGCTTATCTAGGAAGGGTACATTATGTAGTGCCAGATGGGGTAGTTGGAGAATGGGTGGGATCTGATTTTAGGGCATGGTTGTCTCTGATCATAGCCTAGCAGGCAGGCATCAAAAGGGTCTGAGATGAAAGACAAGGAGCACTTCAGCAAGGTCGTACACAGAATTTGGGTAATTATGAGAGATAACGTGTAAGTCCAGGCAGAAATGCAAACTCAGGAAGGCCTGTCCAGAAGCCAGGGTAGCATGGCCAAGGGAATTGATGAGAGGCAACCTGTGTGAAATTCTTTGCTCCCTTTCCTCTGGCTCAGTTGGGGACATTTGGGGCAGCTTTTCTTGAAGTCAAGGCTCAGGCTTGGGCACTACAGAAAACAGAGGAGAACCTAGGAGCTGTGTTGCTTCAAGACCATTTGAGCCAAAGTATTTTAGGATTAAAGAACTCTCATTTTAGTTCAGCTCAGCTCAGTGGCACTCTGCACTGCGATTTGGAGCCAAAGTCCTAGGTAATAATGGTAGCTAACTTTTCCTCTCTTGTGAATATATTTGCCTCAGGGAGCTGCCAGGAGAGTTGGCTGAGATGAGGTGAGACTTGGGTATTTCTAAGTCCCCTGGCCAAATGCTGTCATGATATTATCTCAGCAACACCTTCAGCAATATTGCTATCCACTAGTTTTAGCCAGAACTGATTGTCCTCCAGTTCCCTGCCAACCTCCTTATTGGGACCTAGAATCTCTTAGCTCTTCTCTTGAATCTCAGCCAAGAGTCCAAATCTCCCTGATGCCATTTGTTTGCTAACGTGGACATTTAATAACTTCCTGCTTGATTTCCTCATCACTGAGCTCTGCTCATTAGCTACGTTTGTTGAGACTCCAGGTGCTATTTTAATGATAATGGTGATTTTTCAAGCAGCCAGGTAGAGTACTTGACCTCTTGTCTAATCACATTATTCCTTTCCCTTTTTCTTCCATTGTTGAACAGAATTGTGAGTTGAAGTTCAAAGAGTAGACCAGGTGGTAAATTACCAAGGTAATGGTAATAATGGCTATTTGTAGAGCACCGTGGCATACTGGAAAGAACATCAACAGGAGTCAGATGGAACTAATTTTGAATCTGTGCTCAGCTTACCAGCTGAGTGCCTTTCAACAAGTCACCTCAATCTATTTCCTCATCTAAGAAATAGGGATAATTCCTACCAGGTAAGACCTTTGAGAGAAGTAAATTAGGTTTAATTCCTCAAGGGTTGAGCCCATGATATATTCCTCCTTGTATCCTCAGCACTTATAGAACATCTGGCACACAGTAGGTAGACAGCAAATGATAGCAGTTAGAAATACTTATTTAAGAAATGTATTCTGAACATCCAGCCAGATCAAGAAAGAAAAAATAAATAAAAGATCATCTTGTTCTCCACTGTATGGATCTAGAAATCAGAGAGGCAGACGGGTTAAGAGTTCAAGGCAGTTCTAATTACAACACTAATGTTATTAGCTGCTAATCATCTGCCTGTTGCTATCATCTCAGCTTGGATATGCTCTCTCTTTCTGAAAGCAAATCTTGGTTTGCTAAAACATCTATAATGTAATTAATATATTTCATTACCTTTGTTCCGGCATTAGCTGCTCAAACTAAGTAAAACATGGTCAGATTTTGGCCACTCATTGAGGAGCTGTGGTGTGTGTGTGTGTGTGTGTGTGTGTGTGTGTGTGTGTGTGTGTGTGTGTGTGTGTGTGT
>NW_007727563.1:131497-146733 GCF_000696425.1 Galeopterus variegatus
TGAGAGAGAGAGAGACAGAGAGACAGAGAGACAGAGAGACAGAGAGACAGAGAGACAGAGAGAGAGAGTTGAAAAAGAGACACAGAGAGAGATGTGGCCAGTTCTGTTGATGTATGGAATTTGCTCTATGGAATTACATTTAAATGTTTGTGTCAGGTTAGCAATGGTTGGGTGGAGGAAGGTTGTATATAAAGTGAGCAATGCAGGCAACCTTTGAAATAGTTGCACTGTGGTTTTTGGACAGGTAGATAAGATCGGAAGCGGCTTCATCAAATCCAAGACCATCCCTTTGTGGCTGAATAGCCAGGTTTTGCTTTGCCAAGTTAATCAAAAATGGAGCTCAAACAGAACTGTGGAGGGGCCTGGCCTCTACATTCAGGCATTTGTGGGAATGAGATAAGGATTAAGTGTCTGTTGCATGAAGTATAATTGGAATTTAAAGTAACTTTTAACCAGATGGCCACTGTTTATGCTTCAGAAGAGAGGAAGGACATGTGCCCCCCTTGCGAGCCTGTAACCCCAAGGTTCAGGGGTCAGAACTCATTTCCCTAGTGGATTATGGAAGCTGGTCCCTATAATCAATAAGCATGAAAACTCTGGCACCTCTAAACTCTTGCAAGAATCTTGAAAGATGCTTCTTCATGCATGCAACAAATATTCATTCCACAAATATTTGAGCACCACATTTGCGCCCAGCAGAGAAGTTAATAAAATGTAATTGTCTGTAAAGTGCCCACAATCTAATGAAGGAAAAATATATTAATATAATATGATATATGATACGTTCAGTGATGGAGATTTATGCAATTTGCTGTGAAAGCACAGAAACTGCGCCTATGTCTAACCATGGAAGGAAGGGCTCAGAAGATGCCCTCATGGGTGGTCAGGATGGATAGAAGTTAGCCAGAAGAACAAGTGTAAGGGAAGCCATTCAAGGCTGAGGGACAAACATGTGCAAAAGGCTGGAAATGAGAGAGAACTTTGTCTATTCTAGGAATTGCAAATAGTTGATGACAGTTTGAGTACAGAGAAGAAAATTTGTGGCAATGGATGGATAGAAGTTAGCCAGAAGAACAAGTGTAAGGGAAGCCATTCAAGGCTGAGGGACAAACATGTGCAAAAGGCTGGAAATGAGAGAGAACTTTGTCTGTTCTAGGAATTGCAAATAGTTGATGACAGTTTGAGTACAGAGAAGAAAATTTGTGGCAATGGGAAAAAAATGAGATTGAGAGACATTTGCCCAAGTGCTTTATGGGAGCCAGAGACTAGTGCCCCACCCCCATGTATGATATTTTGACTGCTGCTATTTCCTGCCCCTAGGGATGATTGTCAGCACTGATGTAGTGCTCTGTTAAGTTTAGGCCTTAGCCTGTGTACTTAAAAGGGCATTTGGTTGACTTGACCAGCCTCCAGAATTGAATGAAATAGCGAATACTAAGAACTTAATGCTCCAGTCACTCCATGAAGTCAGAAAACCTGGTTGATAGCCCAGTTTTTCCATTAGGGCCCAAGTGTAAACTTGGGAAAGTTATCTAAGTACCTCGAACTTCAGTTTCCTTATTTACCTAATAGGTATGATTATGGAGATAATTCGATAAAATAATATTCTATGATTCTGTTTATAAACTGAGGCATGCTGCTTAGGTGAAAGGGTTTATTAGTATTAATCCTGTGAGTATCTGGACCCTTATTCCATTTATGCATGTGTCTGGATCAAGTTGTCCCCCTTCCCACACTGATGAGCTTGTGTTCTCCCAACAGCTTTGGTCGGCTAGAATCCCAGCTGACCCTACAGGCTGGCTCTCTGCTGCCCCCGTCTGTCTGGAGGCAGCTCCCATAATAGCGATAGGCCTGGAAGCCCAGACATGCTGCTTGGGCCTCCCACCTACACTTCCTGATATGGCAGGAGCAGAGAGCACAGTACCTAGGGACATCCTCAGCCCATATATCTTCCCAGTATGTGTTTATGTGGGCTTGCAGAGGCACCTGGGAGACGCAGGTCCATCCACAGTGAGTGGTGGAGGCTATGTGGTCAGCAGGCAAAAGGCCAAGATATTCCTGTCTGTCCAGAGCCTTGATGACTTCTTAAGCACCTGAGAGTCTGCAGTCATACCAGAAACATTCTTGGGATTAGGACAAATTCATATCTGAGAGACAAATTTGGAAAGGCCACCATCCTCCTTCAGAAGCAAATAATTTCACCAGCTCCATCTTCCAGCTGCGTAAATTGGTTAATTACAAAGGCTGTAATTTGCAATCAATATTATCTCCTTGGCATCTACTTCACCAAAGGCAAATATTTATGGCCACATTTGAAAAGGGACACATTGTCTTAATTAGGAGCCATACATGGAACACTGGGTTAAGTGGCTCTCAGGGCACTGATGTCAATTTTTGCTTTTTTGGTCTGGAAGATTTGGGGGTGAAAACACAGGCAGATGCTAGATTAAGGCTCTGATTTTCACAAGATAAATACAACCACAGGCACTGATCCCAAGAACAAATCCTAAACACAGAAAATGCTTTATGCACAATGATGCCTGTGATAGAATTTTTTATAGTGGTAAAAAATTATTCACTTAAATATTCAGTAGAAAGGGGATTAATAAGTTATTATTTACTTATTTACCTAATAGAATATTATCCTGCCATTAAAAATAATGGTTATGAAAGACTATGTATTAACATGGAAAATTCTTATACTGTGCTGTTAAGAGAGAAAAAAATAAGAAATAGAATAAAGTAGATGTTCAATGTCTTTAAAATATGCATTGGAATAAAATCTGGAAGGAAATACATCAATATGGCAATGGTCATAGTCCTTGAGTATCTTTACTCTATTTTTCATATATTTCCTTGAATTAACATGTATTAATTTTACAATTAAAAAATCATTTAAAAAAGCAAGCAGAGGAAATGATTGGTTATATGGTGACTTCATAGTCCCTCTTTATTCCACGTCCTGGAGTGAGGAAGACAGCTCGCATCATGGAAATATATTTTCATGCAGTCAGGAGACAGATATTAAGCATCCATGCTATGGCAGGCCCCACTACTGGATGTGTGTCTTTGCCTTCAAGGCTTCATGGAAAATGGGGGAAGGGCAGTTCCCCTGCTGCCGTGTGAAAGAGGCTTGGTACACAGTGCTGGGTAGTCAGTGAGGGCTTCCTGTGGGTGATAGCATTCAAAACTGGTTTTGAAGAATAAGGAGGGAGAGAAGCAGAGAAAGCATCCTGGGAAAAGAAAATAGGACAAAAACGTATGAGGATGTGAAAGAACCTGTCACGTTGGGGAATAACCAATACTTCATTGTGGTTGAAATGTAGGATGCACAGAAATAAGTGACAGAAGGGATCTTTAGGTCAGATTTTGAAGGGCCTTGGATGCCAATCTAAAGCAGCTCTTCTCTAAGAAAGGTTGGAGGGGTCGAGGTTCTCCTTAGGGCAATAAGGAGCCATTAAGAGTGTTAATCAGGGGCAGGGAGTGGTCAGAGCCTTGTGCCAAGAAGGTCTCTCTGGCTGCAACATGGACTTGGGAATGCACTTGGGGGAAGGATTTATGGGGAACAGAGGTAGAGATTGAAGGTAGAGAAGCTAATTTGGGGACTACAGCAATAGTACTGGTGAAAGATGCACTAGTAGACGTGTAAGTGCAACTAGAAATCCTCTTGTCCAGGGCCTGAATTTGACATTGGATAAAAAGTAAGCTCCAAAAGGGGAAGCACTTTGATTACAGAAACTCAAGGTACTTTGGGCTTCTTGTTTCTTCAAAGACTCTTAATAGGCTTTAGCCCATCCACCAATGGTGCTTTTGTTCTCTTTCAAGTATTTTTGCCAACAGGTTTTTCATCTTCTGCTCACACACATCCAGTGATGAGGATCTCGCCACCTAAGAAAGCTCATGATAACCCCATTCCTAGGTCAAGAATTTCTTCTATTGAGCCTAAATATGTCTCCCTTTAGCTCTGCTCTCCAATCATAGTCCTCTCTCATGAAGCCACACAAAACCATCCCGCCGCCTCTGCATTGTGCTATGTGCCTTTGTGTTGATTATCTCATTCGATCTTCCTAGCACCTCCAATCATAGTCCTCCCTCATGAAGCCACACAAAACCATTCCGCCGCCTCTGCATTGTGCTATGTGCCTTTGTGTTGATTATCTCATTCGATCTTCCTAGCAGAGCTTTGAAGCAGCAAGTACAATTATTATTCCTACATTACTGGTGGAAAAACTGGTACAAGAAGCTACATGGAGATAAAAATCAGATCTGTTCCCTGGATTTTCTCCTTTCTAGTCTCAGGTTCTTCTAACTTCAGTGAGCTGTGGTTCTGAGTACCCCTTAGAAAACACTCCAATTTAAAGTTTGGGGATCTGAACAGAATGTTGGATTCCCCAGAGACCCATGACTGGTACAGAGTGCAGAGGGAGCATCGCCTGTTGTATTGATTAATTTTATGTGTCAATTTGACTGAGCCATGGGGTGCCTAAAAGTTTAGTCAAATATTATTCTCATGAGGGTAATTTTGGGTGAGTTTAACATTTAAGTTGATATACTGAGTAAAGCAGATTGCCCTCCCTAATCTGGGTGGGCCTCATCCATCCGTTGAGGGCTTGAATAGAACAAAAGGCTGAATAACAGGAAATTATTCCCTGAATAAAAGGGAAATCCCCTTGCCTGACTGCCTTTGAACTGGGACATTGGCTTTTTTCCAGCCTTCAGACTTAATTGAAACATCAGCTCTTCCTGGGTCTTGAGCCTGCCAGCATTCAGACTGGAACTATTCCATCAGCTCTCCTGGTTCTCAGGCCTTCAGACTCTGACTAGAACTCGACCATTGGCTCTCCTGGAACTCCAGCTTGCTGACTGCAGATATTGGTACTTGTCAGTTGCCATAATTGCATAAGCCTGTTTCTTATAATAAATACCTACACCTATATCTACCTATACACTCACATATCCTATTGATTGTGTTTCTCTGGAGAACTCTGACTAATACACCCCCTCCTTGTTCTTATAGTTAGATTTCTATAACACAGCTTGTGACTACACTGGCATCCATATTGCCTCACTGACACCAGAGTTACCTAATGAGTGGCAGAGCTAGGATGTAAGGCTAGGTCTCATAGTCCCAGCCCAGGGCTTTTTCACTCCACCAAACTGCACCAAAACATAACAGGACCATCTGAGAGAAAAAAAAAAATTCCCTTATTGCCTGTACCAACTCCTCTAGCATCAGATCTTCCAAGATTCTAAAGGGGCAAAGGCTTGGTTTCTGAATACATCTAACTATTCACTACATGGTTATCCATTAACAGAGGAAAGATTTTCTTCCTTCTAATAGTGTGTTTTGCATTAGGGCACAGTCAGGAAACAAACCCTCAAACGCAATTTGGCTTTCCCATTACCGTCTATCATCTCTGGTTCCCTCTGTGATGTCTAGTGCTGCTCAGTAGGCTGGAACATAGTGCCAAATAATTAACCAACATCCACTGCTAAGTAAGCCAGCCCTACCTTAAGATCAATGTACACTCCAAGGTTGGCTAGACTCCAGCACCGGGCAAGGGTCAGCTGGGGCAGAATGAGGACTCCGGTGGTTCAAAAGCTCCACCTACCATCTTTCCCAATTCGCCCCTTCTTCTCCTTTCCCCAAGGTCTTTGCTTAGAATGGACTTCTTTCTTGTCTGCCTGAAAAGTTCCCATTTCCCCCTGAAAACCCAGCTTCAATGCCCTCTGTTCAAGACAGAGCTTTCTGCTCCCTCCCTGGAGCTCACTCGAACACAAACACAATTCCGTTCCCTTCCTATTTTGGGAATTGCTGCGGAGGCCAGGAGGGAAGGAAGGATTCCCATTTTAGCGCAACCCGCCTTCTCACTGGGGCTACAACTTCCAGTACCCCAACCTGCCTCTTGAATCAGCTTTGTAGAAGATTCAGTGCTCAAACTGGTAAGGGGGTGTCAGAGTTCTCCTTCAAGGGTCAACTTAAATATGCTGCCTCCAGAAAAGCCTGATACCCCCGCCTGATACACCCCGTGGTGTAATATCTTATTGCAGCATTTATTTTTTCTTTACCCTGATTATAGTTTATCCTTATATATTTGTGTGATTATTTAATGCTACTCCTTCCCAATGAAGGCAGATACTATTTTCTGATGTTTCCTATTGTATTCCCAGTCCCTAGAGCAGTGCTTGGCACATAGTAGGCACTGTACTCACCGACTAAAGGAGTAAGTGTATGAATAAATGAACAACTATTGACTAAGGGGAAAGGGCATCTTCAGCAGAGGCAACAGCATTAGTAAAGGCACAGACATGGCAAAATGCAGCATCTATGCAAGTACCAAGTGAAAAGTTCAGTGTGAGGGATAAAGATGGAAAAGTCTTTTGAGGGCTGTCTGTGCAAGTCTCTCAGCACCCTGCTAAGGACATTGGGTTGTCTCCTGTGGGCAATGGGGAGACAATGAAGATGCTTAAGCCACCACACTGGAAGACATAGAGGGGAAGAAATGGAAGGACTTCCTCCCTGCCTCTAGACTCGGTGGCTTGGTCCTCTGCTTGTCAGTACCTTCATTTTGGATTTCAGAGCCCTTCTCCTTTCTCCAATCATTGTCCACAACTCAACATAACAGAGACTTGACAGAGCCCTTTACTGCATTTAAGCCCCAAGCTTCAAGGTAATGATAGTCTCTCTCTTGTCATTCCTTAGATAACCCTCCTCTGAACAATCAAACCCTTAGCTTGCTTCAGAAGACTAGAGTCCCAGGCCAGCCCCAGCTATTATCATATGTTTCAGTCTCTCATTCTATAAAACGAGGTTGATAATAATTGCATCTATCCTCTCAAGATTGGTAGGGGATTTAGACAAGATAAAGGGTGTGAAAGAATTTGCTGAATTTTAAAGCACTGTTAAAGCCATGTACCGTCACTATGAATTACTGAAGCTGGTACTCTGGGCTGAAGCATTGGCACACATCAGCAAAACATGTATCTGGGATTCAATTCCCGTCCACCATGCCAACCCTCTGCACCCCAAACCCAATGCAATGTAGGGTTGTGGTGGAAGACATAAGCTTCATTCAGTGAGACTCCAGAGTCTAGGGATCAGATGAACTGGTTAAGAAGTTTCTGGAAATAGCCTGATGGCCGAAGGAAGACGATATCAAGCAGAAGGAGACTGGCAACTTGGAAGTTATAAATCCCTCTAGAGAATGGTCTGAATAAAGGCCTAAGCAGGAGAAGAATAATTTATAACTCAAGTTTTGTCTTGTTCCTCTGAATTAAGTGTTTCCATGGCTTGCTGCCAGCAAATTGCCTGTTTGAGCCCAATCCTCTGAACCCTGAAAGACTCCATAAATGCTAAAGCTTTCTGGTTAACAGGAGGCCCTCAAGGGTACAGCTCCAATGTCCTTCCCACCCTCATCTTCCACTGCATCACCTCACATTCTCTCGTCTTACCCCTTTCCCCAGGGTCTAGCCACATTGGAATATTTACCAATCCCTAAATATGCTCTACTCACTTTCACCTCCATACTATTCTCACTGCCTGAATGCTCTTTCGTCTCTCTCTACCAAGCAAGATCTTCTTGTCCTTCAAGATTCTGGTCAAATGCTATCTCTTCTCTGAAATTTGCCTTGATTTTTTAAGGAAGAAGTAATTGCTCTTCTTTTATTGCCTCCATAGGATATTATTATATCGTACTTTTATTTGGTAGAACGTGTGCTGTATTTGAATTTTAGTTGGCTGTTTCTGTCTTTTATTCTGTTATTTTTTCTCTGCATCTCTAGTGCCTTGCCCAGGTCTTAATATAGCTGAGGTGCTTAGTAAATACATGTTGAAGCAAATGAAAGAGGGGTAAGAAGGTAATTAATTTTTATTGCTCATCAAATGGCATGCATTTTATAGATATTGACCCTTATAATCCTGGCTTTCCTCAGCTTTCCAGGCTATGGATCTTTAAATACATCCAGCATCATAGGGATAACCTTAAATCTGCTCTACCTGATATAAAAAAGTAAATTATTTGCAAACTTTAGTGTTTTCAGTGTTGTTAGTAGCATTTATGTGTGTGTGTGTGTGTGTGTGTGTGTGTGTGAGAGAGAGAGAGAGAGAGAGAGAGAGAGAGAGAGAGAGATCTCACAACCATTCCTCTTAGCTATGATGCCTTCCAAAATAAAGGGTTGTTGGGATAGAATAGTTCGTTTTAGTGTTGGCAATTGTGAGTCTGGAACCAGAATGTCCAAAGTCCAAGATGGGTCCTGTGATAGCTTACACCTCTCTTTCTGGAACCTTTGGCTTGCCATCCATCATCATCATCATTATCATTATCATCAGTGGAAACAGTCATGAGCACTTGCCATATGCCAGGCATCGTGGTCTTAATGTTGACATACACACTCGGTGAACCATCAAAACTACTTCATGAGGAAACTGAGTTGCACAGAAATCAAAGGACTCACCTAAGATTACATGAATAGTAAGGGGGCAGCATTGAGATGTGACACACTTTGAGAAGTATCTGACTCCAGAGTTCAAATCGATACTGTTAGCCACAATGCTTTAATGCCTCTTTATAGAGCAGGCTTGTCTGCCTGGTAGCCCAGTAGGACCCTCATTCAGTGTACCATGACATGACCTCTGTTCTTCCCCTCTCAGGCTCCTTCCCAAGAGCATCTTGGGACAGGAATGTGCACATTTCATAATCACTTCATTGGAAAATTATAAATTCTTCCCTGGGGGGTGAGACGGGATAAAAAAAGGCTCTGCCTTGTATAATTCCTCCTTATCCTTGAATATAACCAGTCAGAGAGAGGCTGGAACATCCCTCAGGGAAAGAGTCTGAGGAACAGAAAATAAGGTATTTGGAAGGATTTGTCTTTCCAGGAGTTAAATCACTTTAGAATGGAAAGCAGAGGGGAAAAAAGAAAAAAAAAAACCCACAAAAATGATATTCTGCTTTTTTATTTTCACTTAAAATTATGGAAATTGTTTCTGACAGCAAATTGCTCCTAATTAATTTCTTGGCTCTGCTGGGAAAATGTACTGTTCTGTTGATTTCTAAATTCTACCAGCTTAATTATCAAAAGACATTTTTTTTTTCCTAAAACTATTAACATGTGGTTTGCAGTTGGGGGGTTGTCAGCATATTGCAAAGGAAAAGGAGAGTGTTGGGGGGAGGGGTTGGATGGTCACCATGGGGCCTAGAGGCCCAACGTAAGGCTTGGTACCCATGTTCCAAAGTCCAGAAGAAGGTAGCATTCACAGGAAAAGAAGTCTGAATGGTGCAACTCTCTCCATTTTACAGATGAGAAAACATAGGTTCAGAGGGGCCATGTGAATTACCAGAGGTCACAGATGTAATACATGTAAGAGGCCAGAAAAGAATGAGGTAGCCAGGCTCACTGTGAGAGAAGAGGAGCCTCTAGCTTAGTTCCCAACTATTGGTCAACCTGCTTATCTTGTTCATTAGAGTGAGATATTTTAAGATCAGGGGACCATTTCCCCTGATTTTGTATTCATAATGCAGTTAATATCTGATAAGTAAATAAATGAATGAACAAATGGTTTATATGCTCAATTAAATATTGGCAGAATTTAAATCTGAAATCAGTTAATTTGGTGCAGTTCAAGAAAAGTATTCAATTTCAGTCGCTTGGCATATGTTAATCAAATATCTGCTGCATGCCAGTCACTAAAATCAATAAATAACCTTGGGCACTTAGAAAATTTGCTTTTGGGAATTGATCCTAAGAAAATAATTGGGCAATTGTGTAAAGATGAATGAACATGGCTATTTATCAGAGCATTCATTCATTATCCAAAAAATATTTTGCCTACTATGTATCAAGCATTGTTCTAAGCACTCCCTCTGAACAAGTCAAACAAAGTCCCTATCCTGATGCAACTCACAATCTTGTGGGGAAGACAGACAAAACCCAAATGGATACATGACTTCAGGTAGTGATGAGAACTTTGAAGTAAAACCAAGCATAGTAGCGTAAAGGAATGGAATGTGAAAGAAACTAGTTTTTTGGTTTGAGGCTCAGCAAAAGTCTGTCTGAGGAGGAGTCATTTCTCAGAGTTCTTAATGGCTTGAATGAGTAAATCATATGAACATCTGTGACGATCAGCATTCTAGTTTATAAGCTAGTTTTCTTTGTGAACTTAGACAAATCACTTGAGTTCTCTGGCCTCATGGGCTGGTACAGAGGTGGGTATTTCCTTTGACTTATGTTCCGGGAACTCCTTCCCACTGGGACTCAGAACAAGGTTGAATTGTGTCTGAGAGAGCCTCTTGTTACCAGAACATTTTGCAAAATCCCAAGTGCTTTGTGGATGTAAGTTAGATATAAGTTAATTCTACTTGTCTGCCAAAGCCAAGGTCAAATATTACTTCCTCTCTGAAGCCTTTCCCTGCATTGTCAGAGAGGATGTCTCTGGGCTCTCTTTAAACTTTTTACACACCTCTGCTGTAACATTTAGTTTTTGGCAGGGCTTGAGTTTTTAAGTTTTTATTTTTTTATACTATTATTTTTTTTTTTCCTTTTTTTGTCTTTTTTCATGTCCGGCAATGGGATCGCAACCCTCGGTGTCGCGCCCGCACCTCGCTCAGCCAGTGAGCGGGAACCGGTCTGTATGTGGGATCCGAACCCTCGGCGGGAGTGCCACCGCACTCCCAAGCGGCGCACTGTAGCAGTGTGCCACTGGGCCGGCCCCTATACTATTATTTTTTTATCAAAACATAATTGATTATACATATGGGGGGTACAGAGTTGACTATCAACACTTGTGTACGATATGTGATCAAATCAGGATAATTAGCATATTCATCATTACAAAATGAAATCTTTCTTTGTGTCCATTAACCAATTTCTCACTAACTCTCCTCCCTGTCCCTCTTTCCCACCTTTAGTAACAACAGTTCTGTCCTTTCCTTCTGAAAGTTCAACACATTATTGTGATTGTTGTTTGTTGTTTCCTTCTCTCTCTCCCTTCCTTCCCTCCCACTTATGAATGAAGACATGTGGTATTTCTCCTTCTGTGCCTAGCTTAACTTCTTGAGGCAAGGACAATGATCCTCTCTTTCTGAATCATAGTCCCTAACTCAGTGCCTGGCATATGGCAGTGCTGCTTAATATGGGATACCTGAATTGACTTGAAAAGGCATTTGGGGATAGAGCAAGATTTTGACATGAGTTGGGTGAGGCTTTTAGTTACATTCAAATCTATTCTCTCACACATAATAGGTACACAATAAAAACTCATTGACTCAATAAACCCATGTTGTGAAAAGCAGTTTCTTTATTCTAAGTGAGGGTAACCCCATCTCTACAAGGAAATCATTGTTTTGGCAGTAATCAGACCAGGCAATACAGGGATGCAGAGTGAGGACAAGTGGAGGGATGTGAGAAAGATTTGCCTTTGCTAAAGACCTACTTTAGCAGCAAGCGTTAGGGAGAACACTGAATCATTATCTCAGTTGATCCTCAGAACAACCCTGAGGGTAGTTATTATTATCCACATTTTATAAATGGAAAAAAATGGTCAGAGAGATTAAGGCATTACCTTTATGCACAAAGAAGAAAGAAAGCAGTAAGACCAAAAAGCCAGGAGTGGCTGGTACTAATGTCCTTGCTTCTCAGAGACCTTAGAATGGCAGGTGGTTGGGGAGAGGCTGGAAACAGCTTGGATTTTTCTCTCCTGGAGCTGCATCAGCTCACTGGCACTTATATGAGGAGATGGTTGTTGTTCTTAGAAGGCACTCATAGACCCGTAGTCACACAGATAAGCATCCTAGTACTACAGCAAGTAGATGGATCTGCACTGTGGATTCTGCACAGCCCAGACTTCATCTCAGGGAAGAACATGGCTTTCCCAGGTCACCATAGTTGTTCTGCTCTAGTGGCACCAATCGCTTCTCCCTTATATTGTTGCCACCAAGTTTCCCCCGTTAGATTATGAGCACCTTTACGTCCAGGGCTTGGTATTCCTGCCTTTCCTGTGTCTAGCCCAGAGCCTGGCACAAAGAAGATACATCAAATTACTGCAAATAAAAGTAAAGAGACTGTGATGGTTAATTTTATGTGTCAACTTGACTGGGTCATGAAGTGTCCAGATATTTGATCAAACATTATTTTGGAGTATTTCTGTGAGAGTGGAGCAGATTGCCTTCTCCAGTGTGGGTGGGCATCATCCAATCCATTGAGGGCCAGAATAGAACATAAATGCAGATGAAGGGAGAACTCATTCTTTCTCTCCACCCGACTGCTTAAACTGAGAAATCAGCCTTTTTCTGCCCTCACATTGGAACTTACATCATTGGCTTTCCTGGTTCTCAGACCTTTGGACTTGGACTGGAGTTTACACAATCAGTTCTCCTGGCTCTGAGGGCTTCAGACTCTGACTGGAACTACACTAGCTCTCTGGGATTTCCAATTTACCAATTGCAGACCATGAAACTTCTCAGCCTTTAGCATTTTGTGAGCCAGTTTTTTATAATAAAGATGTATATCTCCTACTGGTTCTGTTTCTCTAGGGAACCCTAACTAGTTCAGATATTTTGATACCTAGAGGTGGGGTGCTACTGTAGCAAATACCTAAAAATGTGGAAGTGGCTTTGAAACTGGGTAATGGTCATAGGCTGGAAGAATTTTGAGGTGCATGCTAGAAATATAAACATTATAGGTGATTCTGTCAAGGTCTCAGATGGAAATAAGGAACATGTTATTGGAAACTGGAGGAAAGACAATCCTTTATATCCTTGTTATAACATGGCAAGGAACTTGGCTGACCTGTGTTCTAGTGTTTGTGGAAGGTAGAAATTAAAAGCAATTAAACTGGATATTTAGCTGATGAGATTTCTAGGCAAAGTGCTGAGGAAGCAGCTTGGTTCCTTGTGACTGCTTACAGTAAAATGTGAGAAGGAAGAGTTGAATTGGAGATGAGGGAATTCTTAAGCAAAAAAAACCCCCAGAATTTAAAGATTTGGAAAATCCTCAGCCTGTCCATATTGCAAAAAATAAGAAAGTATGATCAGAAGAGAACACCAAGGGTGTGGCTGGGCTATCACTCGATAAAGAGATCATGGGTATAACTCAGAAACATAATCAGCTGTCTCAACAGAAGCCAAGAAAAGAGATGGGATTATACCAGCAGAATCACTGCCAGCTGAGACTAAAGGACATTGAGAAAGTTGACCAGAATGAAGGACGGCTTTTGGACTTCTTGGATCCTACAACATGAAAACATACAGTTATTCACCTACAAATATGTGCTGTTCCTCAAGAAAAGGGAAGAATGACGCTGAAGGTGATTTGGAGATAATGAGGGCTGCCACTGCTCCCACAGGTCCAGGGGACAAAACTAGCTCTTCCTCCACTTCAAAGGTTAGGGGTCACCTCTCTGGTTTTGGCAGGTCAGAATGCCCCTGTTCATTTCCTCAGGGGTAATGCCTTCACAGAGAAGTGAGGGGAGGAGGTGCCCTGTGCAGTCAAAGGGGTGGGGCTGGCCCACTGTGCTGTGGGGGTAATGCTCCTACCACAGAGGGCCTGGAGGACAGAGCATTGAACCAAGGAGAATTATTCTCAAGTCTTAATATTTAATGGAGTTGGCCTTGGTAGGTTTGGACTTGCTCAGGACCTATCATCCCTTTCTCCCTTCCTATTTCTCCATTTGGGATAGGAATGTCTAGCCTATGCCTGCCCCACCACTATATTTTGGAAGCACATAATCTCAGTCACATTCCTTTGCTATGTGCACTCATAGAACACTGTTCTTTGTAGGTTTATAGCTGGAGAGGAATTTTGCCTCAGGATAAATCATGCCTTGAGTCTCACCCATATCTGATTTATATGATAGTTAGATGAGACTTTGGACTTTAGATATTAGAGTTGCTGCTAGAATGAGTACAGACTTTTGGGACTGTTGGGATGGAATGAATGTATTTTATATGATAGGATATGAATTTTGGAGTGCCAGGGGTAGAATGTTATGGACTGAATGTTTGTATTCCCTAAAATTCATATATTGAAGCCCTAGCCCTCAATGTGATGGTATTTGGAAGTGGGGTCCTTGGGAGGTAGTTATGTTTAGATGGTGTCATTAGAGTAGGGCCCCTTTGATGAGATTAGTGTCCTTAGAAGAAGAAGAGAGACCAGGGATCTCTCTATATATACCATGTGAGGACACAGCAAGAAGGCAGCTGTCTACAAGCTAAAAAGAGGGTTCTCACCAGGAAACTAATCTATAGGCCCCTAATCTATCTTGTACTTCTTAGCCTCCAGAACTGTGAAAAATAAATTTTTATTGTTTAAGCCACCCAGTCTATAGTATTTTGTCATAGTAGCCTGAGAAGACAAAGAGAAAGACTTAGGAAACTTCTCACTTCCAAAAGGAATTTGAGTTGAGAATAAAATTCTGTTGAACTTTGTCATTCTTGAACAATACCTTACAAAGTCCTGAATTCCTCATTTGGTGAGAATTGTTGAACTTTCAGCATCCAGAGTTACCAGTCTTTCTCCAGAATCAGAATTCTGATGGTGGCTGGCATTGCTCACCAGCCTTGAGATTTATTCTTGTAGTTAGGTTTTGCAGTAATAGAGGTTTCAAATAAATGCCTATCTTATTTTAAAAAAATAGCGGCTTATCATTAACCCCAACTTTCCTCTGTGAATGGTGAATCAGGAATGTGTTAAATACTCTACTACTCTGAATTTGAAAAGGGTTTCTTAGAAATGCAGGACTATAAGCACTATTCTAGGCTGCTAAAAGGACTTTTCTGTGAGGTTTGGAACAAGGGAGTCAATCTTCCCTGCCCAAGTACCTCTAAGAACCCCCATCCAAGGCAGAATGCTTATATTTATCCATGTATCCAACAGATTAAACACCTCTTAAGTACCCAGATGATGTTAGATGCTAGGATCCAATGGTGAGCAAAAAAGAGACATGAACTCTGTTCTCCTGGAACTTACAGGCTAGTGGAAGAGACAGATTTTCCTCAAATAATCACAGAAATATGGGTATAATTACACTCTGAAATAGGTGCAATGGAAGAAAGAACAGTGTTCTATGGGTACATGTAGCAAAGGAATCTGGATAAGATATGGGTTCAAGGAAGGCTTCCCTGAGGAAGTAAGCTTGAGCTGAGATACGAGTGGTGTGCAGGTGGTACTAGGGTAAAGAAAGCAAGAACATCACAAGAAAGTGAAAGTACCAAGGGGTAGTTCAGGGGTCCATAATCTTA
>NW_007727563.1:146817-147828 GCF_000696425.1 Galeopterus variegatus
AGTGGTGTGCAGGTGGTACTAGGGTAAAGAAAGCAAGAACATCACAAGAAAGTGAAAGTACCAAGGGGTAGTTCAGGGGTCCATAATCTTAACAAGCCCCCACCAATTTTAAATAAATAATCAAAAATAAAATAGGTTTTATTTATAACCTAAATAAAAATAATTGGCTTGCTATATACAGATGCAGTTTTAAGACCCTAGAACCCTCCAAACAGGATGCTACTTTTAAATTCCTCCAATAAAGAAATTTGGGAGCAAACACTGATCGAGGCAGAGGGAATAATATTGCCAAATACCTGTGACCAGAGCGACCATGTAGATCCCAGGAATTGCAAGAAGCCAGTGTGGAAAAAATGTTGGGGCAGAGGAGAGACATGAAAGAAGGCTAGAGCTATTATCCCCAAAGTTTTGGAAAGCCAACGAAAAATGTTAAGCCAGTGCAGATGGAAAAAATGGGGTGCAGAAATGATCATGTCTGCTGTTTGACAAGTAGGTCCATGGAGACCAGTTAGGGAATATTGCAGTAATTCAAATGAAAGAGGATGGCATTTTGCAGCTGGGTGGTGACAGTGGAGATGGAGAATAGAGAATGGATTTAGAAGAACTTTAGGTGAAGTATCAGGAAGGGTAGGGGTAGAGGACAAGCAACCCAGATACCTGTCCTGGTCCTGCTACAAATTTCTGTATAACCTTGCACAAATCCCTTCCCGGGCCTCAGCGTCACCCTCACCCATGAAGAAAGCCCCCAAGCCTCCTCCCCAAAGTGATGGGAATCTGCAAACCATAGTTCTTCCAATGCTAACATTCTGCCATTCAATAATTTTGTGATCCTAATCCTTTTCTCCTCTTTCCCCCAAATACCTAAGACTATCCTTCCTAAAAACATACTTTGTCAAATGATACTCATGCCTGTAGCTTGATGATAAATAGTTGTGACACGTTGAATCAGGGCTATGAACCAGACATTGCCAGGTGTCTACTGCATAAAAGAAAAGAAAAAGAATCTCTCTT
>NW_007727563.1:148774-159531 GCF_000696425.1 Galeopterus variegatus
AGAGGCCAGTGTAAAAATGTAATAGATGAGGTTTCTGTTCTCATGGGGAATAAATGACAATAAAATCTAAAATAATAAAAATATATAATAACATATTATATGTAATAAAATAATAGTTACTGTTTGTATTAAGTTCTATGAAGGAAAATTAATAGGATGGTGAATAGCAAGTAAATGGAGAAGGCAGTTTTCAATAGAATAGTCAGAACAATATTCTTGGTGAGGTGGCATTCCAGACCAAAAGAGCAGTCACTGTAGAGGACAGTTATGGAAAAGGGCTTGACGTTTCTGAGGAACAAAATGGAGATGAGTGTGGTCGGAGCACAGTAAGTGTGTTAGAGAGTGGTATGAGAGGAGGCGGGAGAGATACAAGAACCTAAACCAAAATAGCTCTGTGGACCATGGTGAGGAGTTTGAGTTTTATTTTAAGTGATGAGAAGCCATTAAACATTTTAATCAGGAAGGTGATATGATTGGATTTTAGTTCTAAAAAGATCACTCTGATTGATGTGTGGATAATGTACCATAGGGTGGCAAGAGTTAAAACTGGCAGACAAGTAGGAGGCTATTACAGTAGCCCAGACATGAGGGGCTTGGTGGCTTAGAAGAGATACATGGCACTGGAGATGGATAAGTTCAAGCAATGGATAAGTTCAAGATATATTTCAGCAGAAGAATTGACAGGAGTTGGTGATGTATTTGGATGTTGGTTGAAGGAAATCTTTCTTTTTTTGTTGTTGTAATATTTTATTTTATTTTTAATTTAATTTAATTTTACTTCTCAAAATACATTGTACTTGATTTTCATGCCCCTTTACCTGTTCCTCTTCACCACCTTCCCTCCCCCCGTCATCATATCTGTTCCCTTGACTTAAATAGTTCAAAGAATTTTTGTGGTTATTCTGTCTTCTTCCCCCCACACTCACCCTTTATTTGTTCATGTGTTTATTTATTTATTAATTTTTAGCTCTGAAAAATAAGTGAGAACATGTGGTATTTCTCTTTCTGTGCCTGACTTGTTTCACTTAATATAATTTTCTCTAAGTCCATCCATGTTGTTGTGAATGGTAGTATTTCGTTCTTTTTTATAGCAGAGTAGTATTCCACTGTGCACATGTACCACCGTTTCCTTATCCACTCATCTGATGATGGATATTTGGGCTGGGTCCAGCTCTCTGCTATTGTATACAGAGTTGCAATAAACATTGGAGTACAGGTATCCCTTTGGCATAATGATTTCTATATCTCTGGGCATATTCCCAGCGGTGGAATCTCTGGGTCATATGGTAGACCTACCTGTAATTGTTTGAGGAACCCCCACATCATTTTCCATAAAGGCTGCACCATTTTGCAGCCCCACTAATGGAGGATGAAAGTTCCTTTTTCTCTTCAACCTCTCCAGCACTTATCGTTCTCAGTCTTTTGGATGTTAGCTATCCTACCTGGAATGAGATGGTATCTAAGTGTGGTTTTGATGTGCATTTCCGGGATGTTGAATGATATTGAGCATTTTCTCATGTGTCTGTTGGCCATTTGTATATGTTCCTGAGAGAAATGCCTATTCAGCTCCATGCCCATTTTTTAATTGGGTTATTTATTTTTTGCTGTAAAGTTGTTTGAGTTCCTTGTGTATTATGGATATTAATCTTTTGTCAGATGTATATTTTGCAAATATTTTTTCCCACTCAGTTGTTTTTTTTAAATCTGTTGATTATTTATTTTGCTGTGCAGAAGCTTTTTAGTTTGATATAATGCCATTTGTTTATTTTTGCTATAGTTACCTGTGGTTTTTCGGTCCTATTCATGAATTCTATACCCACTCCTATTTCCTGGAGTGTTTCCTCTATGTTTTCTTTAAGGAGTTTTATTGTTTCAGAATGCATATTTAATTCTTTAATCCATTTTGAGTTGATTTGGGTATATGGTGAAAGATACGGTTCTAGTTTCATTCTCCTACATATGAGTATCCAGTTTTCCCAGCATCACTTGTTGAAAAGGCTGTCTCTTCCCCAGTATGTAGCTTTGCTGCCTTTGTCAAAGATCAGATGGCTGTAGGAGTGTGGATTGATTTCTGGGTTCTCTATTCTATTCCATTGGTCTATGTGTCTATTTTTATGTCAGTACCATGCTGTTATGTTTATTATAGCTTTGCAATATAGTTTAAAGTCAGGTAGTGTTATGCCTCCAGCTTTATTTGTTTTTGCTCAGGATTGCTTTGGCTATGCGTGGTCTTTTGTTGTTCCATATAAATGTCTGGATACCTTTTTCCATCTCAGAGAAAAATGTCATTGGAATTTTGATGGGGATTGCATTGAATCTGTAGATCACTTTGGGTAATATGGACATTTTCACAATGTTAATTCTTCCAATCCAAGAGCATGGGATATCTTTCCATCTTCTTGTGTCCTCTTTAATTTCTCTCAACAGTGGTTTGTTGTTGACTTCGTAGAGATTTTTCACGTCATTGGTCAGCTTTATTCCTAAGTATTTTATTTTTTTGGTGTCTATTGTAAATGGGCTAGCTTACTTGATTTTTGTGTGTTGATTTTGTATCCTGCAACTTTGCTGAAATCATTTATCAACTCTAGAAATTTGTTTATAGACGCTTTAGGCTGTTCAATATACAGGATCATATCATCTGCAAAAAGGGACAGCTTGAATTCATCCTTTCCAATCTGGATGCCTTTTATTTCCTTCTCTTCTCTGATTGTTCTGGCTAGTACTTCCAACACTATGTTGAATAGGAGTGGTGAGAGTGGGCATCCTTTTCTAGTTCCTGTTCTTAAGGGAAAAGCTTTCAGCTTTTACCCATTCAGGATGATATTGGCAGTGGGCTTATTGTATATGGCTTTAAGTATGTTGAGACACTTTCCATCTATGCCTAACTTGTAGAGAGTCTTTATCATGAAAGGATGTTGAATTTTGTCAAATGCTTTTTCAGCATCAATAGAGATGATCATGTGGTTTTTGTGTTTGCTTTTATTAAAGTGGTGTATCACATTTATTGATTTGCGTATGTTGAACCAACCTTGCAACTCTGGGATGAATCCCACTTGATCATGGTGTATAATTTTGTGTATGTGTTGCTGTATTCTGTTAGCTATTATTTTATTGAGGATTTTTGCATCTATATTCATCAAGGATATTGGCCTGTAGTTTTCTATTGCTGATGCATCTTTCTCTGGTTTTGGTATCAGGGTGATATTTGCCTCATAGAATGAGTTTGGGAGAATGGCCTCTGTTTCAGTCTTTTGGAACAGTTTGTAGAGAATTGGTATCAGTTCCTCTTTGAAGATTTGGTAGAACTCTGCAGTGAACCTGTCCAGTCCTGGGCTTTTCTTTGTTGGGAGCCTTCTGATAACAGCTTCAATCTCTTTTGTTGTTAATGGTTTGTTCAGATATTCTATATCTTCTTGGCTCAGTTTTGGTAATTTGTATGCATCCAGAAATTTATCCATTTCCTCCAGATTTTCAAGTTGGTTGGCATGTAGATGTTTATAGTAGTCTCTAATGATTCCTTGTATTTCTGAGGTGTCAGTTGTAATATCACCTTTTTCATTTCTAATTTTTGTTATTTGGGTCTTCTCTCTTCTTTTCTTGTTAGTCTTGCTAAAGGTTTGTGAATTTTATTAATCTTCAAATAACCAACTTTTTATTTCATTGATCTCTTGTATTGTTTTTCGTGTTTCTATTTCATTTAGTTCTGCTCTGATCTTAATTATTTCTTTCTGTCTACTAACTTTAGGTTTGGATTGTTCTTGTTTTTCTACATCTTTAAGGTGATGTGTTAGGTTATTTATTTGCCATCTTTCCATTCTTCTGAAGTAAGCATTTAATGCAATAAATTTCCCCCTTACTACTGCTTTTGCAGTATCCCACAGGTTTTGGTATGATGTGTCACTATTTTCATTAGTTTCAAGAAATTTTTTGATTTCCTGTTTAATTTCTTCTTGGGCCCACTTGTCATTAAGTAGAATGTTGTTTAATTTCCATGAGTTTGTATAGTTTTCAGAGTTTTGTTTATCATTGGTTTCTAATTTTAATCCATTGAGATTAGAAAAAATACATGGAATAATTCCAATTTTTTTTTAAATTTGTTAAGACTTGCTTTGTGATATAACATGTGGTCTATCCTGGAGAATGTTCCATGTGCTGATGAGAAGAATGAATATTCTGAGGTTGTTGGGTGGAATGTTCTGTAGATATCTGCCAAATCCAATTGGTCTAAAGTACTGGTTAGATCTTGTGTTTCTCTATTGATTTATTTTTGCCTAGATGATCTGTCCAATGATGAGAGAGGTGTGTTCAGGTCCTCCACTATTATGGTGTTAGTGTCTATGTCTTTCTTTAGATCTAATAGTGTTTGCATTGTAAATCTGGCTGCTCCAACATTAGGTGCATATATATTTAAGGTTGTTATGTCTTCTTGATGGATATATCTTTTTATCATTATATATTGGCCATCTTTATCTCTTTTAATAGTTTTTGCTTTAAAGTCTATTTTATCTGATATAAGAATAGCTACTCCAGCTCATTTTTCATTTCTACTTGCATGATATATCTTTTTCCATCCTTTCACTCTTAGTCTATATGTGTCTTTACAGGTCAAGTGAGTCTCTTGGTGACAGCATATTATTGAGTCCATCTTTTTCATCCAGTCAGTCAGTCTGTGTCTTTTAAATGGGGAATTTGGTCCCTTTACATTCAGAGTTATTATTGAAAGGTTTTGATTTACTCCTAGCAAACAAAAATCAATACTGATGTTTGTTTAGATGTCTTAAGTATCTTTTGCTCCTTTCAAATTTTCTGTTCGTCTTTGGTAATTGTTGGTTTCTTGGGGTGATAGATAAACTATTTTTATCTCTTTTGTTAGCATTTTTGTTTTGCTGTTAGGTGTTGTTCTTTCTTGTGGATTCATGGCAGTGATGGTTGTTTTTGTGGTATTAAACCCAGTACTTCCTTGAGAATTTCTTGTGGGGCTGGTCGTGTGGTAGTGAACTCCTGCAGTTTTCATTTGTCTGAGAAATATACTATTTGTCCTTCATTTCAGAAAGATAGCTTTGCTGGATAAAGTATTCTTGGCTGGTATTTTTTGTCCTTTAGTGTTTTGAATATATCATCCCATTCTTTTCTGGGTTTTAGAGATTCTGATGAAAAGTCTGATGTTACTCTGATTGGGGCTCCCTTATAGGTGACTTGCTGCTTCTCTCTTGCAGCTTTTAAGATTCTCTCTTTGTCTTTGAATTTTGTCAGTTTGTTTATCACGTCTTGGAGAGGACATTTTTGGGTTGAATGTGTTTGGTGATCTTTGGGCTTCCTGAATCTGGGGATCTGTGACTTTCCCTATACCTGGGAAGTTTTCTGCTATCATCTCATTGAATATATTTTCAATGCCATTTCCTTTTTCCTACCCTTCTGGAATACCCATGATTCAGATATTTGAGTGCTTAAGGTTGTCAGTTGTCTCTCTTAAGTTTTCTTCAATTTTTGTGATTCTTTTTTCTTTTTTCTAGTCTGACCGTGATAATTCAAACAGCCTGTCTTCAAGGTCAGAAATTCTCGCTTCTGCTTGTTCAAGTCAGCTGGTTAAACTCTCTGTTGTGTTTTTTATTTCATTGAATGAATCCTTCAGTTCCAGAAGCTCAGCTATGTTCTTTTTCAAGGCATTGATTTCTTTGTACATTTCTTCTCTCAGATCCTGTATACTTTTTCTCATTTCATTGTGTTGTTTCACTGAGTTTTCTTGTATCTTATTTAGTTTCCTTAGAATTGTTACTGTAAATTCCTTGTCTATCATTTCAAAGACTTCCTATTCTATAGGATCTAGTGCTCAAAAGTTATTAATTTCCTTTTGTGGTGATGTACTTTCTTGATTTTTCATATTTCTGGTTTCTTTCCTTTGGTGTTTTGTCATTGTGACTGGGGGTATCACAGTCCACTCATTTCACCCTGATGTCTGGCTTGGATCCTGAAGGGACTGCTGCTTCTGGACAGCAGAAACTAGCCTGGACTGGAAGTGCCACCCTGCCTGCTTTCACTGGCTCATCTGGTTCAGGGCGTGGGAGCTTGGAGCCTCTCAAGTCATTCATGGAGATGGGACAGCCTGGGCCAGAAGTCTCGCCCCACCTGCCTTCACCAGCTCAGCTGGCTCAGAGTTTGGGAGCCCTAAGGCTATTATGTCTATCAGGGTGGCAGGACCAGCCTGTGCCGGAAGTCCCGCCCCAGCCCTTCTCTGGTTGGCAGGCTCAGGGCATTTGGGTCCAGAAGCTCTAAAGTCTCTCTACGGAATGGGGAAGCTCTAAAGTCTCACCACAGGTGGTGGCTCCTGTCCACTCCAGCACAAATTTCGGGCCCTCTGTCACTGCTCCTCAAAAGCTGCAAATTGGATGCTCCATGGGAGAGAGCAACACTAGGAACATACTACTCTGCCATCTTGACTGGAACTCTATAGGAAATCTTTCTAACCTCTTCAACTTTGCATATGGGAAAGTTGAGTTCCAGGAAAAAACAGAGATGGGAAATGACTGAAACAAAACTTGAATCCAAGACTTCTGACTCTACATACAGTGCTTTTCCCAGTGTATCAAACATCTCTGCTCAAAGTGACAGCCCAGTGTGTAGTGGATAGAGGATGCTCAGTTGAGCTGGGTGTATAATTATCAACAAGGGCCAAGCTGGTATATGGAAGGAAGGCTTCTGGGTATTCTTGTATCAGGGTAGGAGTTCTGAACCTTGCTTCATTCTCCACATGACAACTGATCTGCCTCCCAGCCCAGGATGGGTCAGGAAAGGGAGATGGCTTTCCTCCTGCTGAGGGCACATGGCTGCTATCTGCTGATCCTGAGAGAGAAGTGGACAGATGGTGAGTGTGTTTTGTAGCTTCCCAGACTCATAGAGGGAGAAATGAATCTGATGTCAATTTGAAGCCAGGTTCACGTTACCTTTGGTCTCTTAGTTTTCATATTCTCACTGGGATATTTGGGAACCACAGCCAATTAAAGTCCACCTCCCTTGGCTTGCCTCTCACTTTACTCTTACACAGAATACTTCTTTGTTTATATGTGGACATTTTTCCTACTAAACTACAAGGCTGCCAAAAGCAGAGTCACTTCTGTGTGCTCAGTGCCCAGCAAAATAACTGGAAAAATATACTTTGTAACTGTTTACTGAGAGAACAAAGCAGATAAAATTCTCCCAGCCTCAGTTTCCTCAACTTTTAAAAGGGAATAATTAACAGCCATCTCTCAAGGTTGTGCAGTTTAGATTAGTTAACATGCATGTAAGATACCTAACACAGTGCAGGAGCTGAAAAAATGAATACATTAACTACACATCAAAAGCTTTCCCTTGCTCAACATCATTAGACATTAGGGAAATGGAAATTAAAACCACAGTAAGATATCACTATAGACCTATTAGACTGTCTAAACTTAAAAAAAAATGCTGACAATTTCAAGTGCTAGCAAGGATGCAGAACAACGAGAACCCTTACACACTGCTGGTGGGAACACAAACCAGCACAATTCCTTAAAAGGTTAAAAATAGTCATCATTTGACCCAGCAATACCGTTGTTAGGTATTTACCTTAGAAAAATGAAAACTTATGTTCACACAAAAGCCTGTAAAAGAATGTTCATAGCAGCTTATATTCATAATTGGCAAAACTGGAAACAACCCAAATGGCCTTCAATTGTGACTAGATAAACAAACTGCACATCAGTACAACTGAATAGTTCTCACATATTTAAAGGAGTGAACTACTGATACACACAACTTGGATGAATCTCAAAAGCATTAAGCTACATAAAAGAAGCCATTCTAAGAAGGTTACATATTGTATGATTCAATTTTTATGACATTCTTGAAAAGAGAAAACTATAGTGATGGAGAGCAGATCAGTGCTTGCTAGGGGTCAAGAGGAAGGGCGTGACTACAAAGGGTAGCACGAAGGAGTCCTTTGGGGTGATGGATCTGTTCTGTATCCTGATTGTGGTTGTAGTTACACAAATATATACCTGTGTTAAAATACACAGAGCTGTACATTAAAAAAATCAATTTAACTGTATGTTAATCTAAAAAAATAACATAAAATAAAAAAGCTTTCCCATATTTGCATTAACACCCAGTACCACAGGCCTCTCAATTTTCTAAAGTGTATTTGTAATCTAAAGATAGTGTCTTAGTTGTTCAAGTTACCTCTTAATGAAAAATGCAAAAAAAATGAGACAGAAGGAAGAGGTTATAGACAGTGTGGAAGTATATGGGAGACTGGTTTGTCTAGAAGTTTCTAAAGCTAGAGCAGCTATTTCATTTCAATTCAATCCTGAACTTTCAAAGAGGAAACAGCCTCCCCCCACTCCCCAGCCTTTTTTTAAAGCTTTGCTAGTAAAACTGTCCTTGCATTGAGCCAGCAATAAATCTACAGAACACTATGGTAATACCCATGGAGAAGGCAAAAGGGGCCTCCATAAACCATGCAATTTTGAACTACTACAGATGTTGCAGTGGGAATTTATGGTTTTCGACAGATCCTTATCTCTTCTTGCCAGTTTCTGCACATTGAATCATGCACCAGCAGAGTCTGTTTTGAGTCATCACTTTTTCTTTAAATATTAAAAAAAAAGTTTGTGGCAATTAATTTCTTCCATACTGTTCTATCATGACAAATAAATGTGAAATGCATATTTACAGAGCACATGTAATTGCATTTGGGCACATGCAAATGACATGCAAATCTTACATTCTAAATGAGTTTGTTTATCATTCCTGAATTCTAATCCGAGGGCCTTACTTTTTAAATTCAGTTTACATTCTGACATGTATACAAATGAGTTTGACTCTGGAAAATAACTTAATAAACTCAGGGTTAGCTATGCAATTAGAGAAGGCATCTGGGAGCTATAAAATCTGGGAAGCAACATTTCCATCTTTTTCTGCATTCAAGGTTTCAATTTCCTAGCTCAAACCCTCTCCCCACCAGCCTGCACTCTCCTCATTCTACCTCTCTATTTTCCATCATTCTGGCAATCCCATCATTTGAAATGGCTTCCATTTTTCTTTTTTCTGGAGGAGGTGGGTGAAAGCATTTCACTGAGGATGACCTCACCGAGTCATTGTCTGAGGTACAGAATTTTCAAAAACGAAGATCAGAGTGATAAATGAAATGAAAACTAACAGGATTAATATTGATCAGTACTTTCCATTTAAGTTTCTTATTATTTTGGCTCGCCAAGTTCTCCTGTGCGTGCTAAAATCTTCACATAGATTATTGACTCTAAAGAAAGCTATGAGCCATCACAAATCTGATTTTTCAAAGGACATAAGAAAGACAAGAAAAAATGGGATCATATTCTCTTTCAGAGGGAAGTAAACATAACCGTAAAACAAAGAGGAATAGAGGTTCTTCAAAAAATTAAAAATAAAACTACCATACGATCTAGCAATCCTACTTAAGAGTAGTTAGCCAAAAGAATTGAAAGCAAGGTCTCTAAGAGTTTTTGCACATCCATGTTCATAGCAGCATTATTCACAGCAACCAAGTGTGGAAACAACCCTAATGTCCATTGAGGGATGAATAGATGAACAATATGTGGTATATAGATACAATGGAATATTATTCAGCATTAAGAAGGAAAGAAATCTTGTCACATGCTACAACATAGATAAACCTTGAGAACATTCTGCTAAGTGAAATAAACCAGCCATTAAAAGATACTGTCTGATTCCATGGACAGCCATTGCTGACAGCCAGCAGGAGTGTGGGGACCTCAGAATCTGAGGACAGCACCCGCATACAGCCAGCAAGAGCATAGGTGCCATTGTGCAGTTGGCCTGCTGCTGATGCAGACACAACCACAGAGCAGGTAGTCTGTCACAGCCACCACCACAGCCACTACCACCACAAAGACAGCCTGCTGCCACCACCACTGAAAGGGTGGCCTGTTGCCATAACAGCAGCTACCATCACTGCAGCAGCCACTACCACCATGCAAACAGCCTGCCAACCACTTGACTACATTGCCACAAGGAAGGTCACAGTGGAGCCCAGGGAAAGAGGTGAGCAAATGCAGAACAATGACCTAGTGGCCCAACCCAAGGGGGAACTGTGTTGCTCCCCACAGTAGCATACCAGGGGAGGGGGGAATGGGTATAGCCCACGTGACTGCCTTGATCCAGGGAGAGACACACATAGAACACCTGGAGAGTGCAGAAACCCAGAATAGCCAAACAGAATAAAGAAGAAAATTCCCAATCACTACCAACCCATCCCCTAACCAAAGGGAGCAATGGTCCAGAAGGAGCCTCTTCCTTTTAGAAAAGAGAAAAGAGAAACTCTGCCTAGGGTCACCCATTCAAATTGAGGAGCTCTAGTATACTCCAGTGCACCCATCATGGTCACAGGACACTAGCTGGGTTGCCAACGAGTCTGCGCAGGGTTACCCATCTCAGCCAGAGAATGACAGGGCACCCAGGTGCTTCTCCCTAGAACTCAAGAGCTTGCTCATGTCCTTGATATCCCAACACAGTGTCAATAACCACAGCAAGGAATGATTAACTGTCCAAGTGCCTAGACCATGGAGGCACTCACACACAACTGTGATGGCCAAAGTATCCACACAGAAACTATACTACTGCATCTACCCAGAACCAGCACTAGAACACCCTACTTGATGGTCAACATAAAACACACCTACAGTAGGAAGTCTCTCTCCTCAAAGCCCATTCCAGAGTAATAGAAGAGCAACTGCTCTCTCAGG
>NW_007727563.1:160434-169590 GCF_000696425.1 Galeopterus variegatus
ATTTGCATATGTTGAACCAATCTTGCATCCCTGGGATGGATCCCACTTGATCGTGGTGTATAATTTTCTGTATGTGTTGCTATATTCTGTTAGCTTGTATTTTATTGAGGATTTTTGCATCTATATTCATCAAGGATATTGGCCTGTAGTTTTCTATTGCTGATGCATCTTTCTCTGGTTTTGGTATCAGGGTGATATTTGCCTCATAGAATGAGTTTGGGAGAATGGCCTCTGTTTCAGTCTTTTGGAACAGTTTGTAGAGAATTGGTATCAGTTCCTCTTTGAAGATTTGGTAGAACTCTGCAGTGAACCTGTCCAGTCCTGGGCTTTTCTTTGTTGGGAGCCTTCTGATAACAGCTTCAATCTCTTTTGTTGTTAATGGTTTGTTCAGATATTCTATATCTTCTTGGCTCAGTTTTGGTAATTTGTATGCATCCAGAAATTTATCCATTTCCTCCAGATTTTCAAGTTGGTTGGCATGTAGATGTTTATAGTAGTCTCTAATGATTCCTTGTATTTCTGAGGTGTCAGTTGTAATATCACCTTTTTCATTTCTAATTTTTGTTATTTGGGTCTTCTCTCTTCTTTTCTTGTTAGTCTTGCTAAAGGTTTGTGAATTTTATTAATCTTCAAATAACCAACTTTTTATTTCATTGATCTCTGTCTGGATACCTTTTTCCATCTCAGAGAAAAATGTCATTGGAATTTTGATGGGGATTTCATTGAATCTGTAGATCACTTTGGGTAATATGGACATTTTCACAATGTTAATTCTTCCAATCCAAGAGCATGGGATATCTTTCCATCTTCTTGTGTCCTCTTTAATTTCTCTCAACAGTGGTTTGTTGTTGACTTCGTAGAGATTTTTCACGTCATTGGTCAGCTTTATTCCTAAGTATTTTATTTTTTTGGTGTCTATTGTAAATGGGCTAGCTTACTTGATTTTTGTGTGTTGATTTTGTATCCTGCAACTTTGCTGAAATCATTTATCAACTCTAGAAATTTGTTTATAGACGCTTTAGGCTGTTCAATATACAGGATCATATCATCTGCAAAAAGGGACAGCTTGAATTCATCCTTTCCAATCTGGATGCCTTTTATTTCCTTCTCTTCTCTGATTGTTCTGGCTAGTACTTCCAACACTATGTTGAATAGGAGTGGTGAGAGTGGGCATCCTTTTCTAGTTCCTGTTCTTAAGGGAAAAGCTTTCAGCTTTTACCCATTCAGGATGATATTGGCAGTGGGCTTATTGTATATGGCTTTAAGTATGTTGAGACACTTTCCATCTATGCCTAACTTGTAGAGAGTCTTTATCATGAAAGGATGTTGAATTTTGTCAAATGCTTTTTCAGCATCAATAGAGATGATCATGTGGTTTTTGTGTTTGCTTTTATTAAAGTGGTGTATCACATTTATTGATTTGCGTATGTTGAACCAACCTTGCAACTCTGGGATGAATCCCACTTGATCATGGTGTATAATTTTGTGTATGTGTTGCTGTATTCTGTTAGCTATTATTTTATTGAGGATTTTTGCATCTATATTCATCAAGGATATTGGCCTGTAGTTTTCTATTGCNTCATTAAGTAGAATGTTGTTTAATTTCCATGAGTTTGTATAGTTTTCAGAGTTTTGTTTATCATTGGTTTCTAATTTTAATCCATTGAGATTAGAAAAAATACATGGAATAATTCCAATTTTTTTTTAAATTTGTTAAGACTTGCTTTGTGATATAACATGTGGTCTATCCTGGAGAATGTTCCACCTGTCCAGTCCTGGGCTTTTCTTTGTTGGGAGCCTTCTGATAACAGCTTCAATCTCTTTTGTTGTTAATGGTTCTGAGGTTGTTGGGTGGAATGTTCTGTAGATATCTGCCAAATCCAATTGGTCTAAAGTACTGGTTAGATCTTGTGTTTCTCTATTGATTTATTTTTGCCTAGATGATCTGTCCAATGATGAGAGAGGTGTGTTCAGGTCCTCCACTATTATGGTGTTAGTGTCTATGTCTTTCTTTAGATCTAATAGTGTTTGCATTGTAAATCTGGCTGCTCCAACATTAGGTGCATATATATTTAAGGTTGTTATGTCTTCTTGATGGATATATCTTTTTATCATTATATATTGGCCATCTTTATCTCTTTTAATAGTTTTTGCTTTAAAGTCTATTTTATCTGATATAAGAATAGCTACTCCAGCTCATTTTTCATTTCTACTTGCATGATATATCTTTTTCCATCCTTTCACTCTTAGTCTATATGTGTCTTTACAGGTCAAGTGAGTCTCTTGGTGACAGCATATTATTGAGTCCATCTTTTTCATCCAGTCAGTCAGTCTGTGTCTTTTAAATGGGGAATTTGGTCCCTTTACATTCAGAGTTATTATTGAAAGGTTTTGATTTACTCCTAGCAAACAAAAATCAATACTGATGTTTGTTTAGATGTCTTAAGTATCTTTTGCTCCTTTCAAATTTTCTGTTCGTCTTTGGTAATTGTTGGTTTCTTGGGGTGATAGATAAACTATTTTTATCTCTTTTGTTAGCATTTTTGTTTTGCTGTTAGGTGTTGTTCTTTCTTGTGGATTCATGGCAGTGATGGTTGTTTTTGTGGTATTAAACCCAGTACTTCCTTGAGAATTTCTTGTGGGGCTGGTCGTGTGGTAGTGAACTCCTGCAGTTTTCATTTGTCTGAGAAATATACTATTTGTCCTTCATTTCAGAAAGATAGCTTTGCTGGATAAAGTATTCTTGGCTGGTATTTTTTGTCCTTTAGTGTTTTGAATATATCATCCCATTCTTTTCTGGGTTTTAGAGATTCTGATGAAAAGTCTGATGTTACTCTGATTGGGGCTCCCTTATAGGTGACTTGCTGCTTCTCTCTTGCAGCTTTTAAGATTCTCTCTTTGTCTTTGAATTTTGTCAGTTTGTTTATCACGTCTTGGAGAGGACATTTTTGGGTTGAATGTGTTTGGTGATCTTTGGGCTTCCTGAATCTGGGGATCTGTGACTTTCCCTATACCTGGGAAGTTTTCTGCTATTATCTCATTGAATATATTTTCAATGCCATTTCCTTTTTCCTACCCTTCTGGAATACCCATGATTCAGATATTTGAGTGCTTAAGGTTGTCAGTTGTCTCTCTTAAGTTTTCTTCAATTTTTGTGATTCTTTTTTCTTTTTTCTAGTCTGACCGTGATAATTCAAACAGCCTGTCTTCAAGGTCAGAAATTCTCGCTTCTGCTTGTTCAAGTCAGCAGGTTAAACTCTCTGTTGTGTTTTTTATTTCATTGAATGAATCCTTCAGTTCCAGAAGCTCAGCTACGTTCTTTTTCAAGGCATTGATTTCTTTGTACATTTCTTCTCTCAGATCCTGTATACTTTTTCTCATTTCATTGTGTTGTTTCACTGAGTTTTCTTGTATCTTATTTAGTTTCCTTAGAATTGTTACTGTAAATTCCTTGTCTATCATTTCAAAGACTTCCTATTCTATAGGATCTAGTGCTCAAAAGTTATTAATTTCCTTTTGTGGTGATGTACTTTCTTGATTTTTCATATTTCTGGTTTCTTTCCTTTGGTGTTTTGTCATTGTGACTGGGGGTATCACAGTCCACTCATTTCACCCTGATGTCTGGCTTGGATCCTGAAGGGACTGCTGCTTCTGGACAGCAGAAACTAGCCTGGACTGGAAGTGCCACCCTGCCTGCTTTCACTGGCTCATCTGGTTCAGGGCGTGGGAGCTTGGAGCCTCTCAAGTCATTCATGGAGATGGGACAGCCTGGGCCAGAAGTCTCGCCCCACCTGCCTTCACCAGCTCAGCTGGCTCAGAGTTTGGGAGCCCTAAGGCTATTATGTCTATCAGGGTGGCAGGACCAGCCTGTGCCGGAAGTCCCGCCCCAGCCCTTCTCTGGTTGGCAGGCTCAGGGCATTTGGGTCCAGAAGCTCTAAAGTCTCTCTACGGAATGGGGAAGCTCTAAAGTCTCACCACAGGTATCAGGGTGGCAGGACCAGCCTGTGCCGGAAGTCCCGCCCCAGCCCTTCTCTGGTTGGCAGGTTCAGGGCATTTGGGTCCAGAAGCTCTAAAGTCTCTCTACGGAATGGGGAAGCTCTAAAGTCTCACCACAGGTGGTGGCTCCTGTCCACTCCAGCACAAATTTCGGGCCCTCTGTCACTGCTCCTCAAAAGCTGCAAATTGGATGCTCCATGGGAGAGAGCAACACTAGGAACATACTACTCTGCCATCTTGACTGGAACTCTATAGGAAATCTTTCTAACCTCTTCAACTTTGCATATGGGAAAGTTGAGTTCCAGGAAAAAACAGAGATGGGAAATGACTGAAACAAAACTTGAATCCAAGACTTCTGACTCTACATACAGTGCTTTTCCCAGTGTATCAAACATCTCTGCTCAAAGTGACAGCCCAGTGTGTAGTGGATAGAGGATGCTCAGTTGAGCTGGGTGTATAATTATCAACAAGGGCCAAGCTGGTATATGGAAGGAAGGCTTCTGGGTATTCTTGTATCAGGGTAGGAGTTCTGAACCTTGCTTCATTCTCCACATGACAACTGATCTGCCTCCCAGCCCAGGATGGGTCAGGAAAGGGAGATGGCTTTCCTCCTGCTGAGGGCACATGGCTGCTATCTGCTGATCCTGAGAGAGAAGTGGACAGATGGTGAGTGTGTTTTGTAGCTTCCCAGACTCATAGAGGGAGAAATGAATCTGATGTCAATTTGAAGCCAGGTTCACGTTACCTTTGGTCTCTTAGTTTTCATATTCTCACTGGGATATTTGGGAACCACAGCCAATTAAAGTCCACCTCCCTTGGCTTGCCTCTCACTTTACTCTTACACAGAATACTTCTTTGTTTATATGTGGACATTTTTCCTACTAAACTACAAGGCTGCCAAAAGCAGAGTCACTTCTGTGTGCTCAGTGCCCAGCAAAATAACTGGAAAAATATACTTTGTAACTGTTTACTGAGAGAACAAAGCAGATAAAATTCTCCCAGCCTCAGTTTCCTCAACTTTTAAAAGGGAATAATTAACAGCCATCTCTCAAGGTTGTGCAGTTTAGATTAGTTAACATGCATGTAAGATACCTAACACAGTGCAGGAGCTGAAAAAATGAATACATTAACTACACATCAAAAGCTTTCCCTTGCTCAACATCATTAGACATTAGGGAAATGGAAATTAAAACCACAGTAAGATATCACTATAGACCTATTAGACTGTCTAAACTTAAAAAAAAATGCTGACAATTTCAAGTGCTAGCAAGGATGCAGAACAACGAGAACCCTTACACACTGCTGGTGGGAACACAAACCAGCACAATTCCTTAAAAGGTTAAAAATAGTCATCATTTGACCCAGCAATACCGTTGTTAGGTATTTACCTTAGAAAAATGAAAACTTATGTTCACACAAAAGCCTGTAAAAGAATGTTCATAGCAGCTTATATTCATAATTGGCAAAACTGGAAACAACCCAAATGGCCTTCAATTGTGACTAGATAAACAAACTGCACATCAGTACAACTGAATAGTTCTCACATATTTAAAGGAGTGAACTACTGATACACACAACTTGGATGAATCTCAAAAGCATTAAGCTACATAAAAGAAGCCATTCTAAGAAGGTTACATATTGTATGATTCAATTTTTATGACATTCTTGAAAAGAGAAAACTATAGTGATGGAGAGCAGATCAGTGCTTGCTAGGGGTCAAGAGGAAGGGCGTGACTACAAAGGGTAGCACGAAGGAGTCCTTTGGGGTGATGGATCTGTTCTGTATCCTGATTGTGGTTGTAGTTACACAAATATATACCTGTGTTAAAATACACAGAGCTGTACATTAAAAAAATCAATTTAACTGTATGTTAATCTAAAAAAATAACATAAAATAAAAAAGCTTTCCCATATTTGCATTAACACCCAGTACCACAGGCCTCTCA
This sequence comes from Galeopterus variegatus, assembly GCF_000696425.1. Classification (NCBI taxonomy): domain Eukaryota; kingdom Metazoa; phylum Chordata; class Mammalia; order Dermoptera; family Cynocephalidae; genus Galeopterus; species Galeopterus variegatus. The sequence continues at coordinate 166,377 of NW_007727563.1, forward strand.
ATTTTCTAAAGTGTATTTGTAATCTAAAGATAGTGTCTTAGTTGTTCAAGTTACCTCTTAATGAAAAATGCAAAAAAAATGAGACAGAAGGAAGAGGTTATAGACAGTGTGGAAGTATATGGGAGACTGGTTTGTCTAGAAGTTTCTAAAGCTAGAGCAGCTATTTCATTTCAATTCAATCCTGAACTTTCAAAGAGGAAACAGCCTCCCCCCACTCCCCAGCCTTTTTTTAAAGCTTTGCTAGTAAAACTGTCCTTGCATTGAGCCAGCAATAAATCTACAGAACACTATGGTAATACCCATGGAGAAGGCAAAAGGGGCCTCCATAAACCATGCAATTTTGAACTACTACAGATGTTGCAGTGGGAATTTATGGTTTTCGACAGATCCTTATCTCTTCTTGCCAGTTTCTGCACATTGAATCATGCACCAGCAGAGTCTGTTTTGAGTCATCACTTTTTCTTTAAATATTAAAAAAAAAGTTTGTGGCAATTAATTTCTTCCATACTGTTCTATCATGACAAATAAATGTGAAATGCATATTTACAGAGCACATGTAATTGCATTTGGGCACATGCAAATGACATGCAAATCTTACATTCTAAATGAGTTTGTTTATCATTCCTGAATTCTAATCCGAGGGCCTTACTTTTTAAATTCAGTTTACATTCTGACATGTATACAAATGAGTTTGACTCTGGAAAATAACTTAATAAACTCAGGGTTAGCTATGCAATTAGAGAAGGCATCTGGGAGCTATAAAATCTGGGAAGCAACATTTCCATCTTTTTCTGCATTCAAGGTTTCAATTTCCTAGCTCAAACCCTCTCCCTACCAGCCTGCACTCTCCTCATTCTACCTCTCTATTTTCCATCATTCTGGCAATCCCATCATTTGAAATGGCTTCCATTTTTCTTTTTTCTGGAGGAGGTGGGTGAAAGCATTTCACTGAGGATGACCTCACCGAGTCATTGTCTGAGGTACAGAATTTTCAAAAACGAAGATTAGAGTGATAAATGAAATGAAAACTAACAGGATTAATATTGATCAGTACTTTCCATTTAAGTTTCTTATTATTTTGGCTCGCCAAGTTCTTTTTCACTGAGGATGACCTCACCGAGTCATTGTCTGAGGTACAGAATTTTCAAAAACGAAGATCAGAGTGATAAATGAAATGAAAACTAACAGGATTAATATTGATCAGTACTTTCCATTTAAGTTTCTTATTATTTTGGCTCGCCAAGTTCTCCTGTGCGTGCTAAAATCTTCACATAGATTATTGACTCTAAAGAAAGCTATGAGCCATCACAAATCTGATTTTTCAAAGGACATAAGAAAGACAAGAAAAAATGGGATCATATTCTCTTTCAGAGGGAAGTAAACATAACCGTAAAACAAAGAGGAATAGAGGTTCTTCAAAAAATTAAAAATAAAACTACCATACGATCTAGCAATCCTACTTAAGAGTAGTTAGCCAAAAGAATTGAAAGCAAGGTCTCTAAGAGTTTTTGCACATCCATGTTCATAGCAGCATTATTCACAGCAACCAAGTGTGGAAACAACCCTAATGTCCATTGAGGGATGAATAGATGAACAATATGTGGTATATAGATACAATGGAATATTATTCAGCATTAAGAAGGAAAGAAATCTTGTCACATGCTACAACATAGATAAACCTTGAGAACATTCTGCTAAGTGAAATAAACCAGCCATTAAAAGATACTGTCTGATTCCATGGACAGCCATTGCTGACAGCCAGCAGGAGTGTGGGGACCTCAGAATCTGAGGACAGCACCCGCATACAGCCAGCAAGAGCATAGGTGCCATTGTGCAGTTGGCCTGCTGCTGATGCAGACACAACCACAGAGCAGGTAGTCTGTCACAGCCACCACCACAGCCACTACCACCACAAAGACAGCCTGCTGCCACCACCACTGAAAGGGTGGCCTGTTGCCATAACAGCAGCTACCATCACTGCAGCAGCCACTACCACCATGCAAACAGCCTGCCAACCACTTGACTACATTGCCACAAGGAAGGTCACAGTGGAGCCCAGGGAAAGAGGTGAGCAAATGCAGAACAATGACCTAGTGGCCCAACCCAAGGGGGAACTGTGTTGCTCCCCACAGTAGCATACCAGGGGAGGGGGGAATGGGTATAGCCCATGTGACTGCCTTGATCCAGGGAGAGACACACATAGAACACCTGGAGAGTGCAGAAACCCAGAATAGCCAAACAGAATAAAGAAGAAAATTCCCAATCACTACCAACCCATCCCCTAACCAAAGGGAGCAATGGTCCAGAAGGAGCCTCTTCCTTTTAGAAAAGAGAAAAGAGAAACTCTGCCTAGGGTCACCCATTCAAATTGAGGAGCTCTAGTATACTCCAGTGCACCCATCATGGTCACAGGACACTAGCTGGGTTGCCAACGAGTCTGCGCAGGGTTACCCATCTCAGCCAGAGAATGACAGGGCACCCAGGTGCTTCTCCCTAGAACTCAAGAGCTTGCTCATGTCCTTGATATCCCAACACAGTGTCAATAACCACAGCAAGGAATGATTAACTGTCCAAGTGCCTAGACCATGGAGGCACTCACACACAACTGTGATGGCCAAAGTATCCACACAGAAACTATACTACTGCATCTACCCAGAACCAGCACTAGAACACCCTACTTGATGGTCAACATAAAACACACCTACAGTAGGAAGTCTCTCTCCTCAAAGCCCATTCCAGAGTAATAGAAGAGCAACTGCTCTCTCAGGTGACCAGACATCAATGTAGAGATACTAGAAATACAAAAAAAAAAAAAAAAACAAAGAAAAGAAAAGAAAGAAAATATGACACCACCAAAGGAATACAATAATTCTCAGGTACCAGACTGCAAGAGCCAGAAACCCTTGAAATGACTGAAAAGGAATTCCAAGAAACAATCTTAAGGAAACTCAATGAGATGCAAGAAGACTCAGTTAGACAACACAATGAAATGAGAAAAACTATGCAGGATATGAAGGAAGAAATTTACAAAGAGATTAATACCTTAATAAGCAGGCTAGAGCAAGCAGAAGAAAGAATTTCTAATCTTGAAGACAATCTTTCTGAAATAACCCAGGTGGACAAAAAAGAAAAAGAACTTTTTAAAAAATGAAGAAAATCTGAGAGAGCTAGCAGATAATCTTAAGCACACAAAGATCCGAATCATGAGTGTTCT
>NW_007727563.1:169841-172139 GCF_000696425.1 Galeopterus variegatus
AAAAAAAAAAAAAAAAAAAAAACAAAGAAAAGAAAAGAAAGAAAATATGACACCACCAAAGGAATACAATAATTCTCAGGTACCAGACTGCAAGAGCCAGAAACCCTTGAAATGACTGAAAAGGAATTCCAAGAAACAATCTTAAGGAAACTCAATGAGATGCAAGAAGACTCAGTTAGACAACACAATGAAATGAGAAAAACTATGCAGGATATGAAGGAAGAAATTTACAAAGAGATTAATACCTTAATAAGCAGGCTAGAGCAAGCAGAAGAAAGAATTTCTAATCTTGAAGACAATCTTTTTGAAATAACCCAGGTGGACAAAAAAGAAAAAGAACTTTTTAAAAAATGAAGAAAATCTGAGAGAGCTAGCAGATAATCTTAAGCACACAAAGATCTGAATCATGAGTGTTCCAGAAAGGGAGGAGAAAGGAAAAGGCATTGGAAATGTATTCACTAAAATAATAGTGAAAAAAAAATTCCCAGGTAGATGGAGAGACATGGACCTTCAGATCCACAAGACTCAAAGATCCCCAAACATATTCAACTCAAAAAGGTCCTCACCAAAACACATTATAGTCAAACTGGCAAAACTCAAAGACAAAGAGAGAATCCTAAGAACAGCAAGAGAAACATTGAATCACCTATAAGGGAGTCCCCATCAGAATAACGGCAGATGTATCAAGAGAAACTATACAGGCCAGAAAAGAATTGGATGATATAGTCGAAACACTAAAAGAAAAAAAAAAAACTGCTAGTCAAGAAAACTATACCCAAAAAGGCTATCCATCAGAAATAAAGGAGAAATAGTATGTTTTCCTGACAAACAAAAACTGCATGAGTTCACCAACACACCACTAGCTCTACAAGAAATTTTCAAGGGATTCCTGCATCTGGCACTCAAAAAACAATAATCACTACCATGAATATACAAGAAAGAACAAAACCCACTGGTACAACAAAAACAAAATGAGAAAGAAAGAAACTATATTTTACCACCTGAAAAAACAAAATAAAACAAAACACCAAAGACAATAAAAGGGGAAGAAAGAAATAAAGGATATTTAAAATATCTAAACAAAAATTGATAAAATGCCAAGACTTGGACAATAATAACCTAAATGTAATGGATTAAATTCTCCACTGAAAAGATACAGATTTACTGATTGCATTAAAAAGTTAGATCCAACTATCTGCTGTCTACAAGGGACTCACTGCACCTATAAAGACACACACAGACTAAGATTGAAGATATGGAAAAAGATATACCACACAAACGGAAACCAAAAACAAGCAGGAGTAGCTATTCTTATATCAGATAAAATAGACTTTAAATCAATAATCATAGAAAGAGCCAAGGCCATTATATTGTGATAAAGTATCTAATCAAGCAAGAAGACATAACAATCATAAATATATATGCACTCAGCACTGGATCATCCAGACATATACAGAAAGCATTGTTAGACCTAATGAAATAGACCCCAATACAATCATAGCTGGGGACCTGAACACCCCTCTCTCAGCATTAGACAAATCATCTAGGCAACAAATCAACAGAGAAACACAGCAATTAAATTATTCTCCAACCAATTGGACTTGACAGATATCTACAGAACATTCCATCCAATAACTATAGAATATACATTCTTCTCATAAGCACATGGAACATTTTCCAGAATAGACCACATGTTAGGTCACAAATCAAGTCTCAACAAATTTTTAAAAATTGAAATCATTTCAATTTTCAGACCACAAGGGATTAAAAGTAAAATTCAATGACAAGTGAAATTTTGGAAACTATACAAATACATTGAAAGTAAACAACATGCTTCTGAATGACCTATAGATCTAAGAAGAAACAGGAAAAAAAATTATAAAATGAATGAAAATAAAGACACATCACACCAAAACCTGTGGGATACTGCAAAAGCAGTACTAAGAGGGAAGTTTATTGCAATACACACTTACATCAATAGAACAGAAAAATTTCAAATAAACAACCTAGTGCTGTACCTCAAAGGACTAAAAAAACAAGAACCATCCAATCTACCAAATTAGTAGGTGGAAAGAAATAATTAAGATCAGAGCAGAACTAAATGAAATAGTGACACAAAAAATGAAACAAAAAATCAATGTTATTTTTTGAGAAGATAAACAGAATAGACCAGCCATTACTTAGGCTAAATAAAAAAAAGAAGAGAGAAGACCCAAATAACAAAAATCAGAAATGAAAAAGAAGACACTACAACCAAGGCCAGAAATACAAAGAATCATTAGAGACTATTATAAAAAA
>NW_007727563.1:172824-175614 GCF_000696425.1 Galeopterus variegatus
TCAACAAAATCAAGGACAAAAACCACATGATTATCTCAATAGATACAGAAAAAGCATTTGAAAAATTCAACATCCCTTCATGATAAAGACTCTCAGAAAATTAGGTATAGAAGAAAAGCATCTCAACCAGTAAAAGCCAAATATAACAAACCCACTGTCAATATCATCATGGCATAGCAACAAGACAAGGATGCCCACTCTCATCACTCCTACTTAACAATGTATTGGAAGTACTAGCCAGAGCAACCAGGTGAGAAAGAAATAAAGGGCATTCAAATTGGAAAAGATGAAGTTAAACTGTCCTTGTTTGCAGATGACATGATCCTATACATAGAAAACTTAAAGACATTACAAAAACTCTTTGAGCTGATAAACCATTTCAGTAAAGTTGCAGCATACAAAATCAACTCTCAAAAATCAGTATGTGTTTATATTCCAACAGTGAACTAGCAGAAAAAGAAATCAAGAAAGCAAGCCCATTTACAATAGTCATCAAATAAAATAAAATAAAATACCTAGGAATCAATTTAACCAATGAGGTGAGAGATCTCAACAATAAGAACTACAATTCACTGTAGAAAGAAATTAAAGATGATGCAAAAAGATGGAAAGACATTCCATGCTCTTGGATTGGAAGAGTTAACATTGTGAAAATGTCCACATTACCCAAAGCAATCTACAGGTTCAGGGCAATCCACATCAAAATACCAATGATGTTCCTCACAGAAATAGGACAAATAATCTTAACATCATATGGAACAACGAAAGACCTCAAATAGCAAAAGCAATGCTGAGCAAAAATAAAGCCAGATGCACAACACCACCTAATTTCAAATTATACTACAAAGCTATGGTAACCAAAACAGCATGATACTGGCAAAAAAGCAGACACCTGGACCAATGGAACAGAATAGAGAACACAGAAATAAATCCACAGACTTATAGCCAACTGATCTTTGACAAAGGTGCCAATAACATACATTGGGGAAAAGACTGCCTCTTCAATAAGTGGTGCTGGGAAAACTGGGCAAACATACGTAGAAGAATGAAAGTAGACCCATACCTCTTACCATATACCAAAATCAACTCAAAATGGATCAAAGAGTTAAATATAAGACCTGAAACTATAAAACTCCTAAAAGAAAACATAGGGGAAACACTTCAGTAAATAGCACTGGGCAAAGACTTGATGAAAAGACCCCAAAACACAGGCAACAAAAGAAAAAATAAATAAATGGGAGTATATCAAACTTTGAAGCTTCTGCACAGTAAAAGAAACAATTAACAGAGCAAAAAGAAAACCTACAGAATGGGAGAAAATATTTGTAAACTAGACAAAGGATTAATATTCAGAATACACAAGGAACTCAAACAACTTAACAGAAAAAAAATAAGTACCCTGATTAAAAAATGGGCAAAGAAGCTGAACAGGCATTTTTCAAAGGAAAATATACGAATGGCCATAGGCAGAAGAAAAATGTTCAACATCACTAAGCATCAGGGAAATGCAAATCAGAACCATATTGAGGTATTATCTCACCCCAGTTAGACCAGCTATTATCAAAAAGACAGAATAACAAATGCTAGTGAGGATGTGGAGGAAGGTGAACTATTCTACACAGTTGTGGGACTATAAATTAGTGTGGCCATTATGGAACAATGGCTATAGATGGAACTCCTCAAAGAGCTGTAGATAGAACTGCTATACAATTCAGCAATCCCATTGCTGGGTATATACCCAAAGTTACGGAAATCATCATGTTGAAGTGATATCTATGCTACTATGTTTATCTCAGCTCTATTTACAATAGTCAAGATAAGGAACCAACCTAAATGTCTACCAATGGATGACTGGATAAGGAAAATGTGGTATATACAAAATGGAATACCACTGTGCCATAAAAAGAATGGAAAGAAAGGGGGAGGGTTGAAGGGGGTTTGCAAGAAATTGGTAAAGGGCACAAAAATTATTACATTGTGTAATGTTGAATATACTAATTATCCTGATTTGAGCATCACATATTGCACATAGGTATTGTTATTCAACTCGGTACCCCATAGATATGTACAATCAATTATGTTTCAATAAAAAACAAACAAAACAAAAACCCAAAATACTGTATGATTCCACTTATATGAGGTACTTAGAGTAGTCGAAATCATAGAAATAGAAAGTAGAATGGTGGTTAACAGGGTCTGAGGGAAGCGGGGAGGGGAAGGGAATTGTTTAATGGGTATAGAGTTTCAGTTTTGCAAGGTAAAAAATTCTGGAGATTTGTATACCAATGTAAATATACTTAACACTACTGAGCTGCATACTTTAAAAGGGTTGAAATGGTAAAAAAAACAAAAAAAACGAAAGCAAAACATACTGCCCAGGGCAGGGACACCTTGAAAAAAAAAGTTATATGTGTAATAAAACTGCCTTATGTAGGGACAGCAGTGTGAGTTAGGGTTGTAGAACTACATGAGACTAAAAATTTTGACGATTTCTGAAATTTTCATAATGAGGTTACAAATTTCTAAGGATGACATTGTAATATAAAATATTTTGTTAACATCAGGGTTATAAATTAAGTTCAAAAGGTCTTTTTTGCTCTTAGAAAAAGAAAGCAGCTTTAAATTATGGTAGGGCAGCCTTCTGAAATTCATATTATTAGGTAAACTATGATCCCTAAGCAAAATCTGGCCCCACCCACCACAACCTGTTTTTGTATGGCCTATGAGTTAAAATGGTTTTTACATTTTTTTTTTTTTTTTTTTTTCTTTTTCCGTGTCTGGCAACGGATC
>NW_007727563.1:176614-182930 GCF_000696425.1 Galeopterus variegatus
ACCGGACCGGGGACCGGCAACGGTATTGCAACCCTCGGTGCTGCTCCCGCGCCTCGCTCAGCCAGTGAGCGGGAACCGGTCTGCATGTGGGATCCGAACCCTCGGGCGGGAGCGCCGCCGCGCTTCCCAAGCGGCGCACTTATCCAGTGCGCCACCGGGCCGGCCTGGTTTTTACATTTTTAAATAGCTAAACAAAATCAAAAGAAGAACATTTCGTGCCATGTAAAATTATATTAATATTCAAATTTCAGCATCTATAATGAAATTTTATTGCAACACACACACACACACACACACACACACACAAAGAGGAAGCTAAAAATTCCAAAATTTTGAATTTCATAAAAGCACAGGTTCATAGGATTTTCTAGTCAGAAAGTCCCCCTAAAATGATCAAGTATAAGAATCTCATTCTATATGAGAAAACTGGGATCGAGAGAGGTGAAACATCTGCCCTGAGTCCCAACTAGTTAATAGCAGTGCTGAAATTCCCTATGCTGAGCACTTTTTCCTCTCTCATCAGAATGGGCAGACATGGTGAGTTAAAGTGTGGCTCAGAGTTCTCTTCTATTTCCTCCTGATTCCCACTTTTGGGTAACATACACTGAATGTAACATACACTGAATATTATATTGATTATAAGCCATGCATCCTTCACAGCGTTAGTGGGTTTAGTCCTCACGACTGTCCAGTGAGATGGTAAAATCCCTAAGCCGTAGAGCTCACTGTTCTCCTCCTGCCCCCCACACCAGCCAAGCTAGTCTTTGTCAGGCTGTCCACCCACCCACGGTGAACCCTGTGCTCTGGCTCCCACCTGCTTCAGCCTCCTGGGGCCCTAACTCTACTCCTACGAGCTTTCACTCCAGGATCTTCAATCTCTCCTTCTCCACTGCCCCCAAGTACTATAGTACAGTTAATCAACATGTTCAAATCCCTCTTGGCTTAAAAGATACGAGCTTTCACTCCAGGATCTTCAATCTCTCCTTCTCCACTGCCCCCAAGTACTATAGTATAGTTAATCAACATGTTCAAATCCCTCTTGGCTTAAAAGAAAAAAAAAAAAGTTATCCTTCCCACCCCACTGCAATCTGGTATCCAATCTCCAGCACCCCGTCCCACCCAACACCTGACCACCCCACTCCACAATGACTTCTTTGTGTTTAAAATCAATGGACACTTCCAAATTTTATCTCATTTGACACCAGTGATCACTCCCTCCTTCTTGAAACTCATGCACTAACTGAGCTCTCAGGTTCAAAGTCATATGCCTTATATCAGGAAATACAGAGATTGATAAACACCCTATTATTCCAGCCGTTTTCAGTATGTCTCCATGTCTTGGCACATGCTGTTTCCTTTGCTTAGAATACCCTCCCATCACTGGTCTGAATTCCTGTGCATCCTTCAAGACCCAACTGATATTTCCTCCTCTGTGAAGCTTTCTCTGTGTGCCTTCAAGAAGAGTTGATCCCTGGGTTCTTTGCTCCTACTGTGCCTTATGGTTAAGTCAGTTGGCACCCTTATCGCTCTGTCTTGCATTTACTCATTGTATTCTTCTTGCGGCAGGCAGGGACATGTCTGATTCATCTCTGAGTGGTAGGTTAAATTGGTATTTCAAGGACCCTTCCCCTCTTAGTACCCTCTTCCCTCTGTGCTCTTATTAGAGGGGGAATTGGACTAAAATAAACAAAAAATAATACTCTCATAGTAAACAAACAGACAAACGAACAAACAAATTCATCAGAGCTAGTGTATGGGATTTTTCTTGGGTAATAAAGATGTAACTCTGGACAGCTAGTGTGTTTGTCCTTGTATTAGGACCAGTCCTTAGGAGAGGCAGAGGGACCTGAATATTTCTCAAAACAATAGTGGGCAGGGTGTTGATCTAAAGGGTAAGGCCAAAACTAAGCTGGCTAAAGAAATAGCTTTTCTAAGGTAGGAGATAAGGTTATCTCACCTCAGTGAAAAGTGCTTGTCACTGTGAGAGGAACCAGTTCACAGCTTCTGACTGGAATAGGGTAACCTACATTTACCTATATTCACTGATCTAGGACCCAATTTACCTCCAGAGCCTGGGAGGACTGAGCAAACATGTACAGTAGAGGCTACCAGGCTGAAGCCTGAGGGGTTGCACACAGAATGCAATCTGACTTCACCTCCAGTGGGGAGCAATAAATTTGTTCTCAAGTAATAGGGTGTGGTCACCCAAAGGAGAGATTTGAAGAGGTGCCTGTAAGACTGTGGGTCAGAAAAGGTAAGCTGATTCAGAGTAAAATCCAGGGGAATTAATCACCCTCCTTGTAAAAGCCTAAGTGTGGGATCCCCCGCCTCCCACACCATGAGATGTAAAATAGCTGTGAGAGCTCCCATTGCACCTTTTATTCCTCCCACAACAACCTTCTGATATTTTGCCAATTCTTAAGCAAAGAGCATCTACAGTACAGATAATATAGTCGTTAAGAACAGATTCTGATGCTGAACTGCTTGGGTTCAAATCCCACCTTTGTTACTGGCCACGAAACTTTGGACAAGTCACTTGCTCTCTCTCTGGCTCAATTTTGTTCATCTGCTAAATGACAATAATTAGGGCATTTACTCGTGTAGGTTTTTTGTGAAGATGGAGTTAATACATCAAAAGTACTTAGAACAATACCTGGCATGTAGTTGGCACTCAATAAATGTTGCCTATTATTGTTATCCCTGTCTTTACAGCATAGCTTGGAGTATTTGATCTGGTGGAAACCAATGTAGCAGGAAGCCCACGGTGGAACAGGCCTGATCTGTCCCATTTCTTTGAGAATATTGGCTTAAGGGGTATAAACTCTACAAGGCCTGCTATAACTGGGTTATTGTGAGTATGCCTGGTGCTGGTGCACAGTAAACACTAAATAAATCTGTAGGACAAATGGATGGATAAATGGTTAGAGGGTCAGATACATAAACAGTATAGATAGATAGATAAATTTGTATTCCTTTGTAGTAGGCTGAATGAAAACACAAGCAGCAGGTAGAGCTCAGAGGAAGCAAGTACTTCCTGCCCACTTCCCCACTAACCTTGCCCCTCTGTCTCAGGATTTAGGCCTTAGATATCCCCATTATAATTACTGGGACCTAAAATTCATCTAACTACCACTCATTTACTTTGTAACCGTTGGCATGTCCTTTCTCCTCTCTCAGCCCAGTTACTTCATATGCAAAATGAAACAGACCAGTTCAGGTATGGTACACAGATTTTATCTCACATACAAATATGTGTTTGAATAGTGACTGGGTAGAGTAGTGTGTAAGAGAGGTTTGGAAACTGAATTCAGGCTGAGCAGGAAAGAGTTTCATGATGATTTAGTGATGACATGGGTATATGGGATAAGCCATTGGCAGTGCATGTGTCATGTATTTTTTCACTCCTGAACTAGATAAAGTCCTCTTCAACCATTTTCTTTTGAGGAGTCCTAAATAACTATCCAGCCATAATGAGAACATCAATTATGGTGCTGTGGTTTTCTCATTATGAGATGTAGTTATCCCCTTGCACATGCCAAGTTATGCAGTAAAAAGACTTACTCTACCAGAAATTTCTCTACTCCTGTGAGAGTAGATGAAATCAAAGTCAAAAGGACTCTTCCATAAAAAAAAAAAAGGCAAAAAGTCCAAACTTCGGAATCAACATGCTCAGCCACTCACAACCTGTGTGATTCTGAGTTAATCACATAACCTGTTTAAATCTTAGCTTCTTCCTCTCCAAAATAGGGTAATAATATTGACAATTACAGAACAGTAACTAGGACTTAGAACATTATAAAACATATAGTACCTAGCACAGTAACGTACTTTGTATGAGGGAGATCTTCAATATTAATTCCTATTTCATCTTCCAGGATAAATGTCTCGAGGATAGAGACTTTGTCGTGTTTGTCTCTTCATACCTAGTTCTGAACACAACTTTTTAAAAGTTTAAAAAAATATTTACTGGCTTGAATTGAATTTAATTCAATTGAAATAAAATTAATGATCTTTTAGATATCTCTCAGTACCAAGTATAGGACCTGAAACATGGACTGTGTTCACAAATGCTTATAACACATAGTTCTATGATGGCCTGATTCCAGGATTGGGACACATGAATGTAATGGCATGTAATTTGCAGAGGAACATTAGAGAAAGGGCCACACACCCACTTACTGTTAGCATTGTCTCATCAGAAGAGCTGCCACTTGTGGCTGCTTCCTGCTCCTACCCTCTTTCTCAGAGGGAAGAAAGTGGCCCTGATAAATCCATTATACTCCTACTGCATTTATATGGGGGAAAAAAGATTCTAATTTTCTGCCGTGAACCCAGGGGATACTCAGAAATCACGTCCTTTCCTATCTGGGTCCAGCCTATGTTGTTCCTGCTAGGTATTGTGAAAACCACTGCTCCCCTTTCCCATCTTGTTAGCTTCCCTTCGAAGTCCCATTACCATCCCAGCAACACTAGATGGGTCACAATTTCAAATATCTGAGCCATTATCTCATTGTTCTAAACGACATATTTTTGCCGACGGCCCTATAACTGTTCTCCTTTAGGTGAGTCCTGAAGAATTTCACAGCCTTAATGAGTACATCAATTATTGTTCATGGAGGAGCCAATGTCTTCTTAAAGGTTATTTGAAGGTTGATTGCTATCTCAGAGCTTATATCCAGCAAATCTATCTCAGCCTTATGAATACATTTGACCTTTTTATAGGTAAAGGGGAAAAATAACTGAACAAAAGTTAATTTAAACCTTATAATACAACATTTTTTTCTGAAAGAAATGAAAGGGCATTGAAATCGATACCTGCACAATAACATGCTGATGAATGTTGGGACCCAATTTTCTCATTTTGCTAACTCGAGACTGGGAATTCTGAATAGTTTTCAATCCTGCATTCTTTGGGTGCTGTGAAGTCTGCCGTATTGTGTCTACACAATGCTGCTGCACACTCATTATGGGAGTACCAGTGGTCCTGAAAAGGTCAGTTAGTTAGAAATGTCAGCGTTCAATGGAGCCGCACAGACGTGCGTGCGCACAGATCCAATTAGAGTGGCCAGGCAACACCATGTAACCCAGAATCCTAATGAGCAAGTAGAGGAAAGGCAGCAGCATCATTTTTTCTTCTTCTTCTTATTCAAAAGAAATGAAGATTGCTTTTCCACCACTCTACATGGGGCTGTTTAAACTTTACCAAACACCACTTAGGCTTCAGGTGGGCTGAGAAGGGAACCCCAGCTTCTGCAAAGGCTGAGCCTGCCTAGAACCAGAAGTGGAAAGGAGAGTAATGAACGCAGGATCAGTACTTCAGACATCAGGCTAGAGGAATGGGTCATCCTTTGCGAAACTTACTCATGCTGATAGCTGACTAAGAGGAAAACAGCCTTCTTATTAAGTTCCCCTGCTGTGTGCCCGGCCTTGTGGTAAAAACTAGACTGTCATATTTTTTGATAAACCTAAATCACTGGTGCAAGCATGTGTTAGGAATGCATAAAAGTCTGATTGTATATGTTGGTTGATGTTTCCTGAATTCATCTACACCAGTGCTTCTCTATTTCTAATCCATCACAAACTGATATTTTGGAAAAGTCCACTCGTCATGAACGTGGATGCTGCAGCAATGTCAAATTGCTATTAAAGTTTCTAAATGCTTTCTCTCAATTTCTATATTTATTTTGTGGCGGACAAACATTTGCACACTGGCACCAGTCTGTAGATAATGCTTTGCAGAGCATCAGTCTCACTACCTCTCCTTTGCTTGTTCCTACCTTCCACTCCTCACTGCCACCTTCACTACTATTCATCTGGTGCTTCTGGGCTGATGAGTACTCTTGACTGTCTTTTCTGGTTCAATCGCTACAGAATTCTTCAAAACACTTTGATATTTGTTCTTTGCACCACAGATCCCACTATTTCAGCAGCCCCTGTCTGGGTTTCAGTGGACAAATTAGACCAAAACAACAACAACAAAAAAACCTAAGTAATTTTGCCACAAGTGATTCAGGTACCATACTTTGAGAGCAAATGAATGAATTTACAGGGAACCTGTCACTGTAGTTCTAAACTCAGCAGGTAGCAATGCTCTGGCTTGTTCTAAGCCCCAGATACTCCAGCAGCCCATCCCTTTGACTGAGGCCACTCAGGCCCCTTTGCAGCCTGCCAGAACACAGGGTCATTCTGGCTTCCTGGTCAAGTAAGGACAGCAGATATAAGAAGTGTCGGGTTGGGCCGGCCCGGTGGCGCACTGCTACAGTGCGCCGCTTGGGAGCACGGGGGGGCTCCCGCCGAGGGTTCAGATCCCACATAC
>NW_007727563.1:183471-185026 GCF_000696425.1 Galeopterus variegatus
AAAAAAAAAAAAAAAAAAAAAAAAAAAAGAAGTGTCGGGTTAGTAAATGAACCTATTATCTATAGTGGGTGAGGTTTGCTGTCTGCTTTTGCTCTGACCTTTCTGCCTAATTTTCTGCATCCAGGCCGTTGTCTCAGACACCATGACTGTTTCACATCCTAATACTCATTACTTCAGTAAAAGGTCCTTCTCTCATTCGGTTTTTCTTTTAATATCTCTGCCATCTCTGGTTGAACTAGCATCTCTGATTAGCAAAGCAGCTGAGAATCCAGAAGTCCACTGGATGTTGGAAAACATGGGTTCAAACTTGGATTTTTTTACCTACAAGCTATATGAACCTAGACAAATCTTATCATTCCTCTGAGCTTCGCTTTCCTCCTTCAACTGCAAAAATGGGATACAGATGCCTAGTTCATAGGGTTGTTTTGGGTTTGCACATTTTAGTGTGCTATATCAAAGCCAGTTGTTGTGGTGGTCATTATTGCTACTATTGTTATCCCCCTATTGAAGAGAAGGTGGTTAGGTTGCCCTTCCTCTGCACCTTTGGGGAGGATCCAAGAGATCTGGAGTAGAAAAATAGGGAAAGAATTGAGAATCATGGCAGAGGACTTAGTGGGAACCACACAAGCATGCTCCTGAGACAAACTGTGTTGATTAACCCTAGAGACAAAATGTGGGCAGAGGCCAGAGCATGGGAAAGGGCTAATAATCAGATCATGGCCTCTAAGACAGTGTAGTGAAGTGTTATGAAATGCTTTCCAGTGTACCATCTAAGGCTGGAACTGAGTACACCTGACAAATTAATTTAATGGCAGTTGATATTAAAAAAATAAGCAAGTCTTATTTCCCCTAAAAACAACTGAAAATCATCAATTTTCCTTTCATCAATGCAATTAAAAACTCTTCTCTAACAAGCCTGTCTTCTGTACAGTTTTTACCAGAAGGGAAAACCTTCTAAAGGACATCCAGCCATCCATCCAAGAATGTATCTCAGCTAGACTAGGCTGATCTTCTTCACTCATTCAGTTTCTAGAGAGAAGTGTATCCGTTTTATAAGACAGTGATCAATAACCATCTGGTAGGGAGGAAGCTGCACAGTGCAAGTGCCTAACACAGATCCTATTAGCATTTCAGAGAATTACCTAATAGCCTGGGGCTAGGTTAGTGAGAAAAAAATAACATGTTATTTATGGTAACCATCTTCAGAGAAGTACTTTTCATAAGAGCATGAGCATGTCCAAGGTTTTTACATGTGCCAGGTACCTACTTTATCTCATCTAATATTCACAACTCTGTGAGGTCAATATTATTAGCTCCATTTTAGGAATGAGAAAACTGAAGCTCTGAGACGTTAAGTGTTTTATCTAAAATCATATCAAGAGTAAATAGTAGAGCTGAGTTTGAACCCTGGTCTAAGTGACCCCAAAGTTTCCACTGCATTCTTTTCTTTCTTTTTGGTCATAGAGACTCCTCATTTTTTTTGTCCCAGTAGTACTAAGTACTAGTAATGGATGGTCAGTAAATCTCGCTAAGAGCAAACTCCCATATTCCTCTA
>NW_007727563.1:185341-186026 GCF_000696425.1 Galeopterus variegatus
AAGAAACAATTAACAGAGTTAAAAGACAACCAACAGAGTGGGAGAAAAAATTTGCAAAATAGACAATTCTTAATACCTTTCTCTGAAACCTCTGCCAATCTTAAAAAGCTGAGCCGTCATCCATACTCTTGGGAGTAAGGGGAGAACCCTTGGAGGAATGTGAAAAGATAAGTGGGTCTGAAGAAACCAAAGAGATAATACTGATATTCATAATAATCATCATTATCAGTTTGGTAGTCAGTCTCCAAGTTGCCCCCTGAATGATTCTCACTTCCTGGTTTTCACATCCTTGTACAGTCCCTTCCCACAGTGAATACAGCTGACTTATGGAACAAATAGGATATTATAGAAATGACAAGCTACAACTTCCCTAAATCACAAAAGACATTTCAGCTTCTACTTTGCTCCTTCTTAGATTAGTCACTCTGAAGGAAGTCAGCATCCATGTTGTGACTTAAGCAGCCATATAGAAAAGTCTAAGTGGCAAGGAACTGAGGCTCCTGCTAAAAGCCAGCACCAACTTGCCATCCATGTGAGTGAATCATCTTGAAAGACAATCCTCCGGCCCCACTCAACCCTTCAAATAACCATAGCCTTGGTTGACACCTGAACTGTAACCTCACAAGAAACACCAAGTCAAAACCATACAGCTAACCTGCTACCAGATTCCAGACCTGCAAGAACT
>NW_007727563.1:186177-187792 GCF_000696425.1 Galeopterus variegatus
AGAAACACCAAGTCAAAACCATACAGCTAACCTGCTACCAGATTCCAGACCTGCAAGAACTGTGTTAAATAATAAACATTTATTGTTGTTTGAAACTGCTAAAGTTTGGGGTAATCTGTGATACAGTAATGTGATCACAATAACAATCATTTACCTAAAATTTACTATGGGTCATGCACTTTACTATGCCAGCTACTTCACACACATCCTATCTAATCTTCATAGAATTCCAAGAAGTATTATTACCATTTGCTCTTTTATAGACGGTAAAATGGAATTAGGGACTGAAAAGTTAATAGGTTTTCTCAAGGTCAAACCTCAAGTGGAAAAGGTAGGATTCAAACATGTAATGTATGTATGTACTATGAATCAATTATAATTACTAAATTGATAGTTTCTCCTTTACTCTTCAAATTCTCCTGAGGTTTTTCTATCTCAGGACTGGACTGGGGTGACTATATATACATCATAGTAGCCTACTTGAGATATGCCCTGATGCCGCACAAGTGCAGAGACAGACTTTCACTGTGCAAACCTTTAGCCTGTGAGTTTAGACCTCTGACCCCTGAACCAATGAGAACCAATGTCCTTTCAGCTAAGGCCATATGAGCTCTAATCTTCCTGTAAAACCCCATTGTGAAGAAGGCCTAGTGCTATCAACAGAGCTTCTGTTCTGGCCCCTAATGTGCATGACATTTTTGTGCTAACGTTAATAATGTGCTAGGGGCTTTATTGTCATGATTACTTCACTTAACCTTCATTTCATCTCTATGAAATAGGTGCCACCATCTATATTTAATGAAAAACCTAAGCCCCAGGACAGTTAAATGACTTTCATAAGGACAAGGCATCAAGAAGTGACAGAAAAAAGATTGGAATCCAGGTTTACTTTGTTCTCAAACTTTCACTACACTGTTGACTTCCAGCCAAGGCTGGCATCCTGCCCTGTATCTGTTAAGCATAGGTCCTCGTCTCTGTGGTCTGCTATCCTTCAGGTCTAGTGCCTGCTCTCAATAATCTTGGCCACTGGTGTGGGTCTGGCTTTAACTAGGAAGGCTCTTCCTTGGGTTCACAATATTACATCCACCTGTGATGAATCCTATCACGGCCCAGGGATTCTGGCTATGGAATCCCTGCTGGGCTTAGTCTTTTGGATAGAAGGGAAGTGGGAGAACAGATTCAGGTTTGTTCTGCTCTCAGACCTTATAATTCATATAGTTGGCTTAGACTGGCCCTAGAGACAGTCATTACAAAATTCTATATGATCTTGGCCATTTCCAAGTAATGCCAGCCCCCAACTTATCCCCCAATTTCAGCGGTGGTGTTTATGACCCAATTCTCAGCCAATCAACATAATAGATTTCCCAGCCACAGATACTTATTCAAAGATGGGTTCATTGTGACTCAACCATAGAATGAGAAGCCATAGATATTCTTCTGGGACTTCTGAGTGAGAATTTCTTGCTTTTGCCTACTGGACTAGAATTTGGGAGAATGTAAGGTCTGCAGCTGCTAAAGTCACCATGAGACCACATGTGGCCTTGAAATGGAGTCAATACTGAGCGAATTGAGTTAAGAGAAGGGTCTTTTGAGCCCTACATCAAAATGCACAAAA
>NW_007727563.1:188084-206656 GCF_000696425.1 Galeopterus variegatus
AATACTGAGCGAATTGAGTTAAGAGAAGGGTCTTTTGAGCCCTACATCAAAATGCACAAAAAGTTGGATTTATTTCTGGATTATTTACATGCTTAAGCTAATTTAGGTTGGGATTGAAGAATCCTACTTATATAGTCCCTGTACCTTAATTGTAGTTTTTGTGACTTGAGTTCCAGTTCTTCTAGGCCTGGGGCCTGTATTCAGTCTAACAGTCAAAGTCTTGCCAGCTCTTTCCTGAACTGACCTCCCTCATGCTGATCATCTATGGAGCTTTTGGGTGCCATACCTTCCCAGAACTCAGCCCACCCACATGGATGTTCCCAAATGAGACCCCTGATCCCTTTCCCATCAATCCCCTCACCTGAGTCGTGGGATATGGAAGCCCATATAGAATTCCCAGTATGCTTTCCTAGGAGAATACTACTCAGTTTGTTTCCCAGGGACCATGAGAACAAACAGGTTTCTCCTGCCTTTATACACTTCTGAGATTCTGGGGTTTGTTTATTTAAATTTAATAAATCTTCTGAGTAACATCCAATGCTGATGCTTTTATTGTTGACATGACAGATGGAGGTTGGAGGATGGAGATAGAAGTATAAACTAATACAACACTGCTGGATAAAGAGTTGCAATAAAGCTCAATAATTCCTTAAACATATTAATGCTCTTTGACCCAATAATTCCATTTCTAAAATATCCAATATAAAAAACTTATGCAAAATAAGTAAAAAAGCTTTTTTTCATAAGTAATTTTTTCAGTTTGTTTCATTCTTTTTATTTTTGATTCCTAATCCTTTACTTTTTAATTTTTTATTTTAATTTATCAATATACAATGTAGTTGATTTTCATGTCCCTTTTCCAATTCCTCTCCCCCCCGCCCCCCTCCCCCCATCAACATCATATCTGTTCACTTGTCTTAACAAGTTCAAGGAATTGTGATTGTTGTGTCTTCCTTTCCCCCCACACACCATTTATTTGTTTGTATATTTACTTATTTATTTATTTTTAGCTCCCACAAATAAGTGAGAAGATATGATATTTCCCTTTCAGTGCCTGGCTTATTTCACTTAATATACTTTTTTCTAAGTCCATCCATGTTGCTGCAAATGGTGGTATTTCATTCTTTTTTATAGCAGAGGAGTATTCCATTGTGTAGATATACCACCTTTTCCTTATCCACTCATCTGATGATGGACATCTGGGCTGGTTCCAACTCTTGGCTATTGTAAATAGTGCTGCAGTAAACACAGAGAGTACAGGTATCCCTTTGACATGATGATTTCCTTTCCTCTGGATATATACCCAGCAGTGGGATAGCTGGGTCATATAGTAGATCTACCTGTAATTGTTTGAGAAACCTCCAGAACATTTTCTATAAAGGCTGCGCCATTTTGCAGTCCCACCAACAGTGTATGAGAGTTCCTTTTTCTCTGCAACCTTGCTAGCATTTATCATTCTCAGTCTTTCGGATATTAGCCATCCTAACTGGAGTGAGATGATATCTCAAAGTGGTTTTGATTTGCAATTCCCAAATGCTGAGTGATGTTGAGCATTTTTTCATGTGTCTGTTGGCCATTTGTATATCTTCCTTTGAGAAATGCCTATTCAGCTCCCTTGCCCATATTTGTAATTGGGTTACTTGCATTTTTGCTGTGAAGCAGTTTGAGTTCCTTGTATATTCTGGATATCAATACTTTGTCTGATGTATATTTTGCAAATATTTTCTCTGTTGGTAGCCTTTTGCTCTGTTAATTGTTTCTTTTGCTGTGCAGAAGATTTTTGTTTGATATAATCCCATTTGTTTATTTTTCCCTTCATTGACTGTGCTTTTGGGGTTGTATTCATGAAATCTGTACCCAATCCCACTTCCTGAAGTGTCTCCACTATGTTTTCCTTAAGGAGTTTTATTGTTTCAGGTTGTATATTTAATTATTTAATGCATTTTAAGTTGATTTTGGTATATGGTGAGAGATACGAGTCTAATTTCATTCTCCTGCATATGAATATCCAGTTTTCCCAGCACCATTTGCTGAAGAGGCCGTCTCTTCCCCAGTCTGTAGACCTGGTGCCTTTGTCAATGATCAGATGGCTGTAGTTGTATGGGTTGATTTCTGGATTCACTGTTCTATTCCACTGATCCATGTGTCTGTTTTTTATGCCAATACCATGCTGTTTTGGTTATTATAGCTTTGTAGTATAGTTTAAAGTCAGGCAGTGTTATGCCTCCAGCTTTATTTCTTTTGCTCAGGATTGATTTGACTATTCGTGGTACTTTGTTATTCCATACAAATGGCTGGATAGCTTTTTCCATCTCAGAGAAAAATGTCACTGGAATTTTGATGGGGATTACATTGAATCTGTAGATCACTTAGGGTAATATGGACATTTTCACAATGTTAATTCTTCCAGTCCAAGATCATGGGATATCCTTTCATCTTCTTGTGTCCTCTTTAATTTCTCTCACCAGCGGTTTGTAGTTCTCATCATAGAGACTTTTCTCATCCTTGGTTAGCTTTATTCTTAAGTATTTTATTTTTTTGGTGGCTATTGTAAATGGGCTGCCTTTCTTGATTTCTTTTTCTGCATGTTCACTGTTGGAGTATAGAATTGCCACTGATATCTGTTTGTTGATTTTGTATCCTGCAACTTTGCTAAAATCACTTATCAACTCTAAGAGTTTTTTTGTAGAGGCTTTAGGCTGTTTGATATATAGGATCATTTCATCTGCAAACAGGGACAGTTTGACCTCATCTTTTCCAAACTTGATGCCCTTTATTTCCCTCTCTTCTTTGATTGCTCTGGCTAGTACTTCCAACACTATGTTGAATAGGAGTAGTAAGAGTAGGCATCTTTGTCTAGTTCCTGTTCTTTAGGGAAAAGCTTTCAGCTTTTCCCCATTCAGGATAATATTAGCAGTGTGCTTATTATATATGACTTTAATTGTGTTGAGATACTTTCCATCTATACCTAACTTGTAGAGAGTCTTTATCATGAATGAATGTTGAATTTTGTCAAATGCTTTTTCAGTGTCTATGGAGATGATCATATGGTTTTTGTCTTTAATTTTATTCATGTGGTGTATCACATTTATTGATTTGCATATGATAAACCAACCTTGCATCCCTAGGATGAATCCCACTTGATCATGGTGTATAATTTTGTGTATGTGTTGCTGTATTCTGTTAGCTAGTATTTTATTGAGGACTTTTGTATCTATATTCATCAAGGATATTGGCCTGTAGTTTTTTGTTGTTGTATCTTTGTCTGGTTTTGGTATCAGGGTGATGTTTGTCTCATAGAATGAGTTTGGGAGAATGGCCTCTGATTCAATATTTTGGAATAATTTGTAGAGAATTGGTATCAATTCCTCTTTGAAGATTTGGTAGAATTCTGCAGTGAACCCATCTGATTCTGGGCTTTTCTTTGTTGGAAGACTGCTGATAACAGCTTCAATCTCTTTTATTGTTATTGGTCTGTTCAGATTTTCTATATCTTCTTGGCTCAGTTTTGGTAGTTTGCTTGTGTCCAGAAATTTATCCATTTCCTCCAGATTTTCAAATTTGTTGGCATATAGTTGTTTATCATTGTCTTGAATGATTCCTTGTATTTCTGAGGTGTCAGTTGTAATATCATCTTTTTGATTTCTAATTGTTGTTATTTGGGTCTTTTCTCTTCCTTTTTGGTTAGCCTTGCAAATGGTTTGTCAATTTTATTTACCTTTTCAAAAAGTCATCTTTTTGTTTCATTGATCTTTTGTATCATTTTGGGGGTTTCTATTTCATTTAGTTCTGCTCTGATCTTATTATTTCTTTTGTCTGCTAACTTTGGGTTTGGATTGTTCTTGTTTTTCTACTTCTTTAAGGTGAAGTGTTAGGTTGTTTACTTGCCATCTTTCCAGTCTTCTGAAGTAAGTATTTAATGTGATGAATTTCCCCCTTAGTACTGCTTTCACAGTATCCCACAGGTTTTAGAATGATGTGTCATTATTTTCATTAGTTTCAAGAAATTTTTTGATTTCCTGTTTAATTTCTTCCTGGACCCATATGTCATTAAGTAGAATGTTGTTTAATTTCCATGTGTTTGTATAGTTTCCAGAGTTTCATTTCTTATTGATTTCTAATTTTAATCCATTGTGATCTGAAAAAATACATAGAATAATTCCAATTTTTTTGAATTTGTTTAGACTTGATTTGTGACCTAACATGTTGTCTATCCTGGAGAATGTTCCATGTGCTGACGAGAAGAATGAATATTCTGAGGTTGTTGGATGGAATGTTCTATAGATATCTGCCAAGGTCAATTGATCTAAAGTGTTGTTTGGACCTTGTGTTTCTCTGTTGATTTTTTCATAGATGATCTGTCCAATGTTGAGAATGGGGTGTTCAGGTCCACTGTTATTATGGTATTAGTGTCTATCTCATTCTTTAGGTCTAATAGTGTTTGCTTTATAAATCTTCTTGGTGGATAGATCCTTTTATCATTATATAGTGGCCTTCTTTATCTCTTTTTATGGTTTTTGGTTTAAAGTCTATTTTATCTGATATAAGAATAGCTATTCCAGCTCGTTTTTCATTTCTATTTGTATGGTATATCTTTTTCCATCCTTTCCCTCTTGGTGTATGTATGTCTTTACATGTGAGGTGAGTCTCTTGAAGGCAGCATATTGTTGGGTCCATCCTTTTAATCCAGTCAGTCAGTCTTTGTCTTTTGAGTGGGGAATTTAATCCTTTAACATTTAGAGTTATTATTTAAAAGTGTTGATTTACTCCTAGTATTTTACTGATTTTTGTTTGGATGTCTTAAGTATCTTTTGTTCCTTTCTTTTTGATTTACTATTTGTCTTCTGTGTTTGTTGGTTTCTTTGGGTGGTAGATAAACTATTTTTTGTCTTTATTGTTAGCATTTTTATTTTACTAGTGGGTTTGGTTCTTTCTTGAGTATTCATGGCAGTGATAGTTGTTTTTCAAGTACCAAATCCAGTACTCCCTGGAGAATTTCTTGTAAGGCTGGTTGTGTGGTAGTGAACTCCTGCAGTTTTTATTTCTTTGAGAAATATACTATTTGTCCTTCATTTTGGAAGGATAACCTTGCTGGGTGAAGTATTCTTGGCTGGCAATGTATATCTTTTAGTATTTTAAATATATCATCCCATTCTTTTCTGGCTTTTAAGGTTTGTGATGAAAAGTCTGATGTTAGTCTGGTTGCGGTTCCCATATAGGTGACTTGGTGCTTCTCTCTTACAACTTTTAAGATTCTCTCTTTGTGTTTGAATTTTGCCAATTTGACTATAACATGTCTTGGAGAGGAACTTTTTGGGTTGAATACGTTTGGGGATCTTTGAGTCTCTGATTCTGAAGATCTGTGTCTTTCCCTATACCTGGGAAGTTTTCTGCTTTTACTTCATTGAATATGTTTTCAATGCCATTTCCTTTTTCCTCCCCTTCTGTAATACCCATGATTCGGATATTTGAGCACTTAAGGCTGTCTGTTATCTCTATTAGATTTTCATCAAATTTTCTAATTCTTTTTTCTTTTTCATCTGCCTGTGTTATTCCAAATAGCCCATCTTCAAGGTCAGAAATTTTCTCTTCTGCTTGTTCTAGCCTGCTGGTTAAACTCTCTGTTGCATTTTTTATTTTGTTGAATGAATCCTTAGGCTCCATAAGCTCTTCTACATTCTTTTGCAGGGCATAGATTTCTTTGTACATTTCTTCTTTCAGATCCTGTATACTTTTTCTCATTTCATTGTGTCTCTAACTGAGCTTTCTTGTATTTCATTTAGTTTCCTTAGAATTTTTGCTTGAAATTCCTTGTCAGTCATTTCAAGAACTTCCTGTTCTACAGGATCTAGAGCTTGAGAGTTATTTTCCTTTGGTGGTGATGTACTTTCTTGATTTTTCATGTTTCTTGTATCTTTCCTTTGGTGTTTGGTCATTGTGGCAGTGGGTTTCACAGTCCACTCGTTCCACCCTGGTGTCCGGCCTTGATCCTGCAGGGATTGCCAATTTGGTGTGGCTGGCTTGGGGCATGTGGGCTCAGCAGCTCTAGGGCCTCTCTGGGCCACAGGGACTGGCCTGGGCTGGGGGTCCTGAGGCAAAGAGCCTGCCTGTTCCAGTGCGGTTGGCTTGGGGAGTGTGGGCCTGGTGGCTCTGGGCCTTCCTGGGTGGCTGAGACTGGTCTGAGTTGGCGGTCCCATGATATGGCACCTGCCTGTTCCAGCTTGACTGGCTCAGGGCATGTGGGCCTGGTGGCTCTCAGGCCTCTCTGGGTGGTGGGGACTGGCCTGGGCTGGAGGCTGGCTGTTCTAGGTCAGCTGGCTCAGGGTATGTGGGTCTGGAGGCTCTCACAAATAATTTTATGGTAGAATTATTTATAAGAGCAAAACATCTAGACATAACACAATGTACAATAATAGGACTGTTTCTTTGTTGTAAATCAGGCTACGTATAAAAGATGGAAAATATTAGAGCCATTAAAAATATGTATGTCTTTAAAATTCTTCTAAAATGCTCATGGATCTAGTAATTTCATAGCTAGTAATCTATTTTAGGACAATAACTAAAAATGTAGACAAAAACATGTACACAAAGTTTGAGAAATTGTTCCTAAGACTGAGAAACTAAAATCTAGTTAAACATCCAACATTATTGGCATTGGAAAATATTTCTGCTGTAATACTTAGTGAAAAATTAGGATAAAATCTTATATTCTATATGATCTCAACTATGTAAAACAAAATTATACATGCATAGAAAAATAACCAAAGAAGTAAATGTGTTAAGATATTAAATAGTTATTGCCTCTGAGAGATAACTGATATTTTCATCTTTATAAGTTCTCTGTGTTTCTTAAAATTTGCACCATGCATATGTACAATTTTTTAATAGAGAAAGTGATTATAAAAAGATGGTAAGTATGCAAACTACATAAGCAACATGGAGATTGTTTATGAAATAATGTTAAGTAAAAAAAGATGTATATAAAAACTTACTGTGATTGCAATTATGTAAATATGTTTCTGCATATAGACAAGAATTGAAAGGGAAAAATGTATAAATAGAATTAGGTTTTGTATTGTACTAAGGGTGTAAGATAAGGAGTGATTTATTTTTCTTCTCTAAAGATGTCTTTAAAGCTGTCTTAATGATGTGTATGCATTTTTGAACCATCTCCTCTCCGCATATCCATTATGCTGCTAGACTGGCTCCACAGGTCTCATGTTGGCTCTGACAATGGCCATGAGGCAGGTGAAAACAGCTAGTTCAGTATCTCTTGTTACTTTAGGATCCAAAGAGGCTGAGTTTATATCATGGGGGACTTTAATTGGAGGCAAAGTCCAAAGTCGTCATTTGCTGGCTAGTAGAGTTAGTCCATCACCATTAAACACAGGTATTGTTTTAACAAGTCTAAGAGAGGATAAAGAACATTGTGAATATTTGTAATCAGGAACAAATCTATCTGTTTTTTTTTTCTCTCCAGAGGTTTCTATGATATCTTAGGAAATCAATTGTTTCTTCAGGATGCAGCCTAGTTAGTAGAAAAGCCCCAGTGACTATGTTATCACTGAAATTCTAGGCTTCCCTTATCCCCAGCAAAGTGGGTCAGCTTGAATTGTGTCTGGGAAAAAAGACTCCAAGGGACAATATCACAAATAAAGTGATATTTACATGTAGCAGTAGAAAAGGCAAAGGATTTAGAATCAGACAGATTGGGATTTGAATCCTGACTCCATCGTATATTAACTTTATTCCTGTAGGCCATTCATCTAATCTCACAGCACCCTGGTTCGCTCATCTGCAAAAGAGAAAAGATGATACCTGCCTTATGCTCTAGCAGGGAGAATTATGTGCAAAATATATGTAAAAGGCCTAACACAGCTCTGGCTTTGAGTAGATACTTCGTGAATGCTGTCCTTTTAGTCTACATCAACAAAAAGCTATGACCATTTGACAAGTGTACCAAGATGATACAACGGGGAAAGAATAATCTTTTCAACAAATAGTGTTGGGAAAACTGGATAGCCACATGCAAAAGAGTGAGGTTGAACTCCTACCTCACACGGTATAAAAGTTTTAACTTAAAATGGATCAAACACCTCAATGTAAGAGCTCAAACTGTACAAGTCTTGGAAGAAAACACAGGAGTACAACTTTGTGACCTTGGGTTAGGCAATAGTTTCTCATATATGACACAAAAAGTACAAACAACAAAAAGAAAAGTGAATAAATTGGACTTTATCAAAACTAAAACCTTTTTTGCTTCAAAGGACAAGAAAGTGAAAAGACAACCCACAGAATATGAAAAAATATTTGCATATTATAAATCTGTTAAAATCATATCCAGAAAATACATATGCACGTACATACTTACACACACACTCATATAAACTCTTACAACTCAACAATAAAAAGACAAATATAATCCAATTAAAATGGGTATGGGTAAATAATTTGAATATACATTTATCCAAAGAAGATATATGAATGGCCCATAAGCACATGAAAATATGTTCAATGTCACTAGACATTAGCAGAATGCAAATAAAAACCACATGAGATACCACTTTACACCCATAGGATGGCTGTGATCAAAAAGACACATAATATCAAGTGTCAGAGAGAATGGGGAGAAATTAGAACTGTCCTACATCACTAATGGGAATGTAAAATGGTACAACTATTTTGTAAAACAGTTTGGCAGTCTCTGAAGGTGTTTGTCCTAAAGTTTACCGTATGACCAGCAGTTCTATTACTAGTTAGGTATACACCCAAGAGAACTGAAAACATATGTTCACACAAAAACTTGTATACAAATGTTCATATCAGATTATTCATAATAGGCCAAAATGGAAACAACCCAAATGTCTGTTAACAGAGGAATGGATAAATAAATTGTGGTATATCCATACAATGGAAGATTATTCAGCAATAAAAAGAAATAGAGTACTGATGCATGCTACGATACGGGTAAACCTTAAAAACATTAGGCTAAGTGAAGAAAGCCAGTCACAAGGGCTACATATTGTATAATTTAATTTATATGAAATGTCCAGAATGGGAAAAATTATAAAGACAGATAGCAGATTAGTGGCTGCCAGGGGCTGGAGAAAAGGAAAAATGGGGAGTGATTCCTAATCTGTATGGAGTTTCTGTATGGAGTGATGATATGCTCTGGATCTAGATAGTGGAGGTGTTTGCACGACTCTGTGAATATACTGAAAACCACTAAATTGTGCACTTTAGGGGATGAATTTTATGGAGTGTGAATTATATCTCAAGCTGTTATTTTAAAAAAGCTGTCAACAACACTCTTAGCTTGATGGCAGGAATCTTCTAAAAACCTTTCTAAAAGTGTGATAAAGTATATTAGTCATTGTCAAATCGTCTAATTGTCATCACTGCAGTGCCCTTTCCAGTGTGAAGATTGCACATCTCCACCCTGTTGAATTTAGGAGTGGTCATATCACTTGGTTTGGTCAAGGAAATCTGGGCAGAAGTGATCTCTTCTAAGGGTTCTTAAGTGCGGAGGCATGGTTCACCATCTCTTCCTTTCACCTCTGCCATGATGACCAACATGGAAGTGCTGTCAGTGCTTCCTCACAATCCCACATATTCTCCTGGCACTTCTTATTTCTGTACATGTTGAATAACTTCAAATTGCTGACACCTGCAAATCCATCCTGCAAGCTTTCTCTGACCAATGGAAACTGCTACGTCCATACACTGAGCAGATCAAAAGTGTCAGGGAATTAACACTCCTGCCCTCACTCCTGCTTGTTTTTCTCTTAGGTGGATGACTCTGACGCTTATCTTCCACGCTGACTCCCAGAGTTCTCCAGTGGGATCAAGTCCCAGTTTCTCTCAGGTGTAGCTTTCTTACTAATGAAGCATTACTGGCTTTCCTCCTTTTCCAGTCTCACTTCTTCATCCTCCTACCAAGGTCTCTGGGATCACCTCCCAAATAAATTCCTTGCACTAAAATCTTTGTCTAAAGGTCTGCACCTAAGGAAACTTAAATTAAGACACCCAGCGATGTTCCAAACAGAAGACGCTTGGCCAACCTGGGTACCAGAGTAAAGATGATGTAGAGTAGAGCTAACTGCAACCTATGAGGGACATGTACCCAAAGTGAAAACTAAACCTTTGTTTTTTAAGCTTCCGCAATTTCTATGTCATTCTTACTTCAGTGTAATAACTGGTGAACTATGTATACTTTTCCCTGGTAATTCTCATTCTAGGAAATTTTTCTAAAAACATTATTAGAGATGCACCAAAATTTTTATACAAGAATGTTCATTGTGGTGTTATTTATAATTAAATAATTAGAGACAGTTTACTATGCAACAACAAAGAGATTAAAAATATAATAGAATGCTTTTGAGCTACATAAAATTCTCTCTTAGACAATATTTAATAACATTGGAAGATGTTCATGCTATATTCAAATAAAAAGTTTATATAGTATCAACCTAATTTCATTTTTAAAATTACAAACATATTTGTGTATATAGGTACAAAAAATAACAGTCTCTCTTCTCAGCCAGGCAGTAAGGGTTTTACTTGGACAGGATAAGAATACTTTCTCATATGGCCCCCCTTCTATTCAAGAGGTTATAGGAGAATAAACTTCCTAAAAAGTAAAGAAGAGACTATAGTTGGGTTTTAGGGTTAAATAACTACATAATTTCATGCTTCAGTAAGCCCAATTATCCCCATCAAGTAGTAATATTGGCTACTATATGAAAAAAGAAATGACAGTGTATAGGTGGGCTCCATTGTGACAGATGTATATCCATGAGGCTGAAATGTACAGAAATGCAAAAATAGTAAGTGGTTCTGTGGCTACTGGCTTGCTGAGATCTGGATGTAGAAGTAGTTAGTAGCAATTGAAAGTTTGCTACCCATGAGATAAGGGATACCAAAAGTGCTCTACAGGAGATGGGGATCAGAGAGAAGCTTCTGCTTAGAGAAAGAACCTTGGGTGGGGCTACACTGTTACAAAAGAATTCTAGAACTAAAGATGGATGCACAATTTTGGGGGGATAGCTCCTCTGCATTACAGGCCTCACCTCTGTGAGGAATATAGATTCAGGAACCAGAAGCAATGCCAAGACAACTGCTGACTTTTTGTCATTGGGTCTGCTATATGTCCAATATTCACCAGGTCCTATTCTGAAATGTGGGTACAGGCAACTACAAAAATCATCACATAGGGAGATGTGAACACAATGGGAGTCTGCGGGGTGCGGTCATGGAGAGAGAGAAAACCAGAAAACTTCCTTCTCAAAGCATTGGGTCTGCTATATGTCCAATATTCACCAGGTCCTATTCTGAAATGTGGGTACAGGCAACTGCAAAAATCATCACATAGGGAGATGTGAACACAATGGGAGTCTGCGGGGTGCAGTCATGGAGAGAGAGAAAACCAGAAAACTTCCTTCTCAAAGCGATCCTACAAATTAAAATTTCAAAATACATAAAGAAATTGAATGCTAAAAATAATATTAAACAAAGTCAACAATTTGAACTTGAATTCCCTCCAGATGAAACATTTTATAGGACAAAGATTTTAAAATAAGCATATTGAGGATGTTCAAAGAAACAAATGCAGACATTAAAACAGAACAAGAAATTATGAAACAGAATAGGCAGAAATAAAACAAGAACAGGTGGGTATGAACAAAATTAGAAATCTTGGAAATGAAAAATATATAGTCATTGAAATATTAAAAAAGACAGAAAGAATCTAGACTAGACATGGTCAAAAAGTGAATTTATAAATGCAAGTTACTTGCAAGGAACCCAGAATTAGTGCAGTAAGACAAAATGATAAAAATTATGAAAAACTAGTTAAGAACCATGGAGAGCCATTTGATAGGATCTAACATTTGTCTAATAGGAATTCTTGAAGAAGAGAATCAAAGGAATAAGAGAAAAAACAATATTTGAAGAGATAATTTTCCAATAATTGCCCAGAATTAAAGAAGGACATAGATTCTTAGGTGGAAAGCACACTCAGAGTACCAAGCAAGATAAATAAAAATAAATTCACATCTGGACACATCAAAGTTAAAAAGCAGAACATTAAGATTAAAAAACAAACTTGAACCCTACCCAAGAAAAACATGTTACCAAAATAATAAAAATAACAGTCCCATCAGCAACTATGTATGCCAGACAGCAATAAAAAAATTTCAAAGTGCCAAGGAAAGCTCTCCTCAAACTAGAATATATACCTAGCTGAACTATCATTGCACGGAAAACTCAAAATAAGGACATATAAAGATTAAGATGGTTACTCATGGACTCTCATTAAAATAGCTATTAAAAGATACACTTTAATAAGGTAACATAGGAAAAGCTTGAGATATAATACAGACAACACGAAAAATCCTAAACTGTGTAGAAAAAGTCGATTAGCCAATAATAGTAATAAATTGTTTTTCTTTTTGTAAAAAGTTTAACTTAAAAATCTAAACAAGAATAACCAGGTGGTGACAGGAATGTTTAAACAGGTGGCTAAAGAATGCTAAGGCTCTTTTTGTGGCTGAAAGTATTATAGAAATTCTGAATAACTGTAGACTTTGTAAGAAAATGTAGAGTTAAGTATATATCCAAAGGATAACCAGTTAAGGTTAGAAATAAAATCTATAGCACGTAAATGTTCAGAGGATAAAAAAGCAGGTAATATTTATAACTTAACTAATCCCTAAAAGAGCTTCTGGTCAAGATGGTGGAATAGACGGTCCCCAGCATCTCTCTCTCCTACAAATCAACCAGTTTACAACTATAAAAAAGCAACAATAGCCAAGCTGGGGCTTCTGGAGCTCAGGAGAAGAGGAAGAGAGCCCTACGGAGTGCGTGAAGGGAGGGGAAACCACAATGAGAGAGAAAAAAAATTACTATAAAAAAGCAACAATAGCCAAGCTGGGGCTTCTGGAGCTCAGGAGAAGAGGAAGAGAGACCTACGGAGTGCGTGAAGGGAGGGGAAACCACAATGAGAGAGAAAAAAAATTGCTCTGACCATTTCAAGCCCCGAGTGCTTCCTGGCTGGAACTACTGAGCGTATGGAGCAGGAACTTCCAAGAGCCGCAGCTGTATCTTTTGGATGAAGTTGCTTGGAGGCGGCAGGGGGGAAGAAGGTCTTGGTGGCCGTCAGGCCAGGAAGGCCACTAATAGGGTTCCCATGGACCCACATAGGAGCGAGGAACCAGAACAACTGAAAAAAAAGAGCCACTCAGAGGCCGGTGAGTCATTGCAAGAGACTGGAGCATGGCCCGCCCCATGGGAAGTGTTTGGGGCAGTTTTGGGGCACCACTTGGTGGGGGAGACAGGCTCACCGAGGGAACACTGGCGCACAACAAGGACAGCTGATCTGCCCCCCAATCAGCATAGAGCCACTCAGAGGAGATTGGTCAGGGATATAGAATTGCACGGGGTGCAGTTTGATGAAAAGACTCAGGCTCAGACTGGAGTTTCTACACAACCCAGGTGCACTGGATTTCTCAAGACCCTGAAGTTCCTAGTCAACCAGTAAAACCTGAGCTGCACAAAAAGCCTTCTTTAGGGAATCAGCAGCAAAGCAGCAATTTAGCTCAACCACACAGCTCAAGTCCTGGTCCCCACAGGAAGTTCCCCCATTTTAGAAGTAAGAAAATGACAACAAGTTAGTTCTAGCACAGAGTTTAAGTGGTGGGAACAGCAAATAATCCAACAAAGAACTGAAAGAAAAACCAAAGTACCCACAACCAGAGATGAAGTTTAATATTAACTTGTAAAGGTCTCATTTCACCAAAGAACATCTATAACACCTAGAAGGACTGGAAGTCCCCTGGGCTACCAAGCCAAGGACAGGGAGGGCTGGAGGCTTCATCCATGCCCCCTAACACATTCAAACAGTCCCAAGCATGGGGGCTGAGGGCCTCAGCCACACACCCCCAACATGCGCAACCACCCCAGCAATGACCACCGAGCCACCACAGAAAGCACTCCGGGCTCTCCTGAGCTGGGGTGGTGGGGGTCCAAGGGCCTCAGCCATGCCCCCCCACACCCACAACCAGCCAGCCCAGTGATGACCACCAAGCCACCACAGGAAGTGCCCCCAGCTCTCCCAAGCCAGTGTGGTGGAGGGCTGAGGGCCTCAGCCACGCCACCCCCCACACCCACAGCCAGCCCAGTGACAACCACCCAGCTGCTGCAAGAAGTGCTCCAGGCTGTCCTGAGCCAAGGCGGTGGGGGGCCTTGGGCCTTGGCCATGCCCCACTGACAGGCGACGACCACCAACCATGGCAAGAAGGGCCCCAAGTTACTGAGCTGAGGTGGTGGGAGGTGAGGGCTTTTGCCACACACCCCTGACATTTGCAACCAGCCCAAAAATGACCAAGCCACCTCTGGAAGCCCCCCGGTCCCCTCTGTGGGAATGTGGGGGGTGACACAGGCCTCATCTCTGTTCCTCCTCCTTCCTCCTTCTTCCATCACATTTCCTCCTCCTTTGCCCTCTCCCCCTCCCTCCCAAATGCTCTGCAACAACATCATAGAATGTAAAAAAATATTAATAAAATGAAATTTAAAAAATTAAAAAATAAATAAAACAACACATTCATCTTGGAAAAAAAAAAACAAAAAAAGGCAGGGCAAAAGAAAAAAGTAAAGAAGAAAATGAGTGATAAACAGAAAGCACAAATATGGTGGTAGAAATCTGTCAAAATATATCAGTAATTATAATAAATATAAATAAATTAAATTCACCTGTCAAAATATAGAGAAGATTAGGTTGTATTTAAAAAAATAATAATTGTTGCTTTTGAAAGACCAACATAAAAGGGAAAGAAGGAAGGATATCTTATCAATACTAAAATTAGGATTTATTATAAATAAGACAATGTGGAATTGATGCAGAGTAAGAGTGGGAGGCCAATGGAATAGCATAGAGAGAGCTCAGAAACAGATTCTGTACATAGGAGAATTGGCATGTGACAGACATGTAATTGCTGATACGTGGAAACAAGTATGGACTAGTTGTATGGTGCTGAAACAATGAGTTATCCACACATAAACAAAAAGTAATTGAATCCCTAACTCATATTATATACAAAGATCAGTTCCAAATGAGACAAAGACCCAAGTGTGACACAAAACTAGACATTTTTAGAAGTAAATACAGGAGAATATGATAACCAAGTAGGAAAGAATTACTTAAGTCATAAAAGCAAAGCTCATAAAGCAAAAGATTGATAAATTCACCTATCTTAAAATTTAAGAAACCTTCCATATATCAAAATACATCATAAGCAGAATTTTAAAAATACAAGCCACAGTCTGGGAGAAGGTATTTGCAATACAGATAAGTGACAAAGTCTTAATATTCAGAATAGTAAGATCCTACAAATAAATAATAACCCAACAGAATATAGACAAAGGATATGAAAAGTCATTTCACAGAGGAAGAAACAAAAATGGCCTATAAACAAACAAAAAGATACTCAGTCCCACCAGTAATCAGGGAAATGCATGTTACAATAACAATGGGATACCATTTCACTTTTATCATGATGACTGAAAAATTTTTAAGTGTGACAATTCCAAGTGTTGAGGATGCAGGGAAATGAAAACTCTTACACTTTCCTGTTGGAAGTGTTAATTTGTTCAACTATTTTTAAAAAAAGAGTTGGCCATTATGCAGTAAATTTAAAGATGTATATAATCAGTAATTCTTCTTCTAGTTATATGCCCTAGAGAAATTCTCACACATATGCACAAGAAGACATGTACAAAAATGCTCTTAGCAGCATTGTTTGCAATGGCAAAAAGCTATAAACAACCTAAATTAAGATCAATAAAATGGGTAACGAAATTACTATACAGTGGAATACTATATAGCAATTAAAATGAATGAACCAGAGCTATGTGTATTAACACGAATGAATCTCTGCAGTATATAATGAGTAGGGAGAAAGTCAGAATGCCATTTATAGTGTGACACCATTTATAGAAATTTGTAAAACAACGCCACTTATATTTTTAAATACATAGATATGTAGAAGCATTGAATTCATGACAATGGTTACCTGTAGAGTAAAGGGAGAGAGATGCAACCAAGGAGGAGTACAGAAAAGTCTTAATTACATTTATAATTCTTTTTTGAATAGGAGACTTTGGCATAGATGGCACAATGTTGATATGATAAAGCCTAGGTGTTGGGAGGGGGGGCAGTAAATGGCTGTTCATTATAGATCTATTCTTTTCTGTATATTCAAAGTTATTNAATGGTTACCTGTAGAGTAAAGGGAGAGAGATGCAACCAAGGAGGAGTACAGAAAAGTCTTACTTACATTTATAATTCTTTTTTGAATAGGAGACTTTGGCATAGATGGCACAATGTTGATATGATAAAGCCTAGGTGTTGGGAGGGGGGGGCAGTAAATGGCTGTTCATTATAGATCTATTCTTTTCTGTATATTCAAAGTTATTCACAATAAACAAAATAAGATTTTAAAGAAGATACCACACAGATTATTAAGACTTCCAAATTCCCAATTAGCATCTCAGAAGGCTCCTAGTCTATAAACGGCAGCATCAGATTAAAGTTCTGAGTTGAGGATGGTCTGGGAGAAGTACAGACAAGCGAGTCCATCCCACTGGCAGCCCCAGAGAGCTAGCAAGCCAACTGCTAGCTGCTGCGGCTTCTGGTGAGGTGGGGAATGAGGGTGAATTTGATAGTGAAAGATAGTTAATGAAAGTGCTTTTGACATGCAATAGAACTGTCCAGATAATTCATGGTCTAATGGTGCTTCCTAACCTTTCCAAGTCATGGCACACATGGATATTTGTCTAGCACACTGGAGTAGAGGCTACCACCTTGGGGGCTCCAGCTGCCTTAGGTCCCACCTGTGCCCCAATTGATGAGTGGATCAATATCTCACAATATCACACAAGTGTAGCTCATTTGCAGTACACCAGTGTGCCATGACATACCTTTAGGGAAGCTCTGACCCAGAAGATACTTTTTCCTCATCTGAAAGGAGGGATAATTATAAACCACTCCAAACTCTAGAAGCACTGAAAAGCTTGCAATCCCACAGCTAACTAAAAAGAGTACACTGAGAGTCACAAATACTCTGGTTTAATTTGTGCAGTAGCAATAGGAGCTAAAAGAT
The DNA here is from genome assembly GCF_000696425.1 of Galeopterus variegatus. Taxonomy (NCBI): domain Eukaryota; kingdom Metazoa; phylum Chordata; class Mammalia; order Dermoptera; family Cynocephalidae; genus Galeopterus; species Galeopterus variegatus. The sequence goes on from NW_007727563.1 coordinate 205,241, forward strand.
TTAGCACAAAAGAAATGTGTTTTATAGAGACTGAAAATTTCCTTCTGAAGCAACTGAAGACAAACCAAGAACCCTCTCTAATTCATACTTATGCATCATATTGGGGAGTGACAAGATGAGACTGGGATGTGAAAACAGGTGATCTGGACCATACATGTGAAGTAGAAGAGGACACAATTACAAAGGAGAGCAACGAAAGAGGACAGAACAAAGATAATTTCTCGTCAGCACATCAGTAAAGAACTGGTCGCCACACAAGTGAATCACTCTGGTTATGTCAACCCATGATTAGGAATTTCTATGTATGTTAATCATATATTTATTAAACATATCCCATTCTATGGGATAGGCTAAATTTTTTCCCAACTAGTTCCATCTTTGTTCTTCTAAAGTCTCAAGTTCAGAGAGCTCTATCAGGTGGAAATACAGCAAGATTACCTGAACTGGGTGGATCCATCCTACATTTGCAGTCACTGTCCTATACTCCAGTTATGTAGACCAGAACACCAGCCTTTGTGTTAGGATAGTGCCTGCACAGGGCAATTTCTCAATCTCTTTGAAAGTGAACCAACTGGCCCCTGGATACAGCATGGCAGCTAGGTGGAAGGCAAGGCTGACATAGTTCAGCCATATTGGTTGCTAAGACATTGAAATGTCTCCATGTTTAATGGTAATTAGTCACTCCCTGAGCCCCCCAACACTGCCATATGACCACTCTGCCACACTAGCCCCTCCCCTGAGACCCCATCTCCCCATAGTCCAGTAACCAAAGCATTAATGCCTAGCACAGCAGCTGGTCACCAGAGCTATTAAACATTTTGAATATCACCCATGGATGAAGTGAACCACCATACCCACTCTTGAATGCTCACTCACCCTGCTGGCACCATGGTCCCCTTGGTCCTAGGAGAGAATGGTATCTCTTTGTCCAATTTTGCCTTAAGTTTCCAAAAAAAATAAAATACCTCTCTCATAAAACTAAACTTCTCTGGCGAACCGTCAACTCAGGTCATGTCAGTTTTCTTTCATTGGTGCCGAAACCCGGGAAGGAGTTCACCCCGCACCAGGGGACTCCTTCCTCGGACTCCTCCGTGACCCCCCGGGACTGACGGTCCGCCCTCATCTATTTTCTCTGGTGCTGACTTCCTTCACCCACCACCAGCTCATCCATTAGGTAAGCCCCCTTTACTTTTTGGCCAGGCTTGTAGATTATTTAAACCGTCACCCATAATATATACATATATATCTCCTGACCTCATTCCCCCATCCCCAGAGGCTAAGTTCCCATTCTTCTTTCTTGCTCTCTCTCTCTCTTTTCCTCCAGCCTCCGAAAACTCTCTTCCAGAATGGGAACTTCTTCCTCCTCCCTTTGGGGAGATTCCCCACTACAATGTCTCCTAAATAACCTCACCACTA
>NW_007727563.1:207017-209022 GCF_000696425.1 Galeopterus variegatus
AAGCCCCCTTTACTTTTTGGCCAGGCTTGTAGATTATTTAAACCGTCACCCATAATATATACATATATATCTCCTGACCTCATTCCCCCATCCCCAGAGGCTAAGTTCCCATTCTTCTTTCTTGCTCTCTCTCTCTCTTTTCCTCCAGCCTCCGAAAACTCTCTTCCAGAATGGGAACTTCTTCCTCCTCCCTTTGGGGAGATTCCCCACTACAATGTCTCCTAAATAACCTCACCACTATATCCCTCAAACCAGACATTAAACCCAAGCTCCTCACCAAATTTTGCACACAGGATTGGCCTTATTATCCCTTAGACAACCAAAACAAGTGGCCCCCAGATGGCACACTCAATCCCGATATCCTCCGGGACCTTTTCAATTACTGCCTGCACCTGAAAAAATGGAAAGAGATTCCCTACGTCGAGGCTTTTCACCTCCTCACCCAAAACCCCTCTCTTTATCTTACCTGTCCTCCTGCTCAGGTCCTCCTAGCATCTAAACCCTTTTTACCCTCACCGTCCCCATTGTCTTCTGCTCCTGATACCTTTGACCCTGCAGATGAACCCCCTCCTTACAGGTCTCCTCCCCCGACAGCCCCCCCAACTGAACCATCGCAGCCCGCTCCCCTCAGTCCCACCGCCCCCTTTCCGTCTCCTTCCTCCACTGACTCTTTCAGCCCCCCTTTTATGTGTTCTTGAGGACCCCCCACCTCCTTTACCATGGCCCCTCTTTGTGAGGTAGCCGGCGCTGAGGGGGTTGTCTGAATCCATGTTCTCTTCTCATTAGCAGACCTTACCCAGTTGGAAAAGAAATTAGGGTCCTTCACAACCGACCCTTCCACCTATATCAGAGAATTCCAATGGGTACTTCAGGCCTACAGTGTCACTCAACACGACATTTACATGCTCCTAGCTAACACTCTCCTTCCTGAAGAGCGCCGCCACGTCTGGGATGCAGCCCAAGCTCATGCAGATGAAACCCACTGTACAGACCCCGCCTTCCCGACAGGCCCCCATGCAGTTCCCGAACAGGATCCACACTGGGACTACAACACAACTCAGCCCCCATGCAGTTCCCGAACAGGATCCCCATTGGGACTACAACACAACTCAGGGGGTGCAGGCTCGAGATCGCTTTGCCTCCTGCCTCATGGCCAGCCTCAAAAAGGCTGCCCGTAAAGTGGTCAATTTTCAAAAGATCCAAGATATAGTTCAAAAAAAGGACAAGACACCCTCCGAATTTTTAAATAGATTAACTCAAGCCTTTCAACAATATACCAATCTAGACCCCACCTCAGAAGATGGCCGTCATGTCCTTATGACATACTTCCTGGCCCAATCCTAACCCGACATTAAGGCCAAATTAAAAAAATTAGAACAGGGCCCCGCCACCCCTCAAACCGAAATTTTATCACTGGTATTCAAGGTCTTCCATAATAGAGAAGAGGAGAAGGAACAGCAGAAACAGAGGGCCCATCAGGCCAACTTTCGAATGCTGGCCCAGATGATTAAAACGCCTTCTGGACGCTCCACTAGGCCAAGCGCTCCCCCTGGGGTTTGCTTTAAATGCGGACAGGAGGGTAATTGGTCTCAGTCCTGTCCTTCTCCCAGACCACCCACCACACCGTGCCCTAAGTGCCAAAAAACGGGACATTGGGGCTCTGATTGCCCAACCACCCGAAGGGGAGATTGGTCTAACAAGCCCCAACCATCTCGGGCACCCCAAACACCTCTGGTGGGACTGGCTGAAGAAGACCAACAGGGCCCTGGGTCCTTCCCAACCATGACCATCACAAAAAAGCAAGCCCAGGGTAACTATTGTTGTCAATGGCCAATCCGTTTTCTTTCTCCTGGATACAGGAGCCACTTTTTCAGTCTTGAAGGAGTTTCGGGGCCCGACCACACTTAGCACCTATCCTATAGTCGGGGTAGGAGGGAAACATACATACCCCTGCAGAACGCCTCCATTAACTTGCCATATAGAAGGCGTTCCTTCTCCTTTTTCC
>NW_007727563.1:209697-210314 GCF_000696425.1 Galeopterus variegatus
ATTCACTGCTCAAATTATACAGAGTCTATCTAAAACACTCTCACTACCTTGGCACTCACACTGCCCTTACCGGCCTCAAGCCTCAGGAAAAATGGAATGGACAAACCAGACCTTAAAGGGCACTCTCACCAAACTTTCTTTAGAACTTCACTTAGACTGGGTTCGCCTCTTACCCCTGGCCCTATTCAGACTCAGAACTCTTCCAAGGAAACCCACCAATCTTTCCGCCTTTAAGGTGATGTATGGAAGACCTTCACTCCCCCCAGGTATTACCCCTAAACAGGGGTCCATACCCTCCAGCTTAGCCATACCCCTACTTTCCCATCTACGCACCGAACTTTGGAAATACCAAGATTGGTTACTCCCTGACCCAACTTCCTCACAAAACACCCTTACAATACACCCAGGAGATTTAGCTTACTATACCTCCCCCGAACCGCAGGACCCCTTACTCCTGAAATGGGAGGGCCCATACCCAGCTATCCTATGCACCCCCACTGCTGCCAAAACTCCATGGGCCCACATTTCTAGGTTAAAACCCTGCTTCCTGACCTCACCAACGGATTCTGCGGAACCTACGCGTGACCTGCAAGTTCAGGACACACCCTTTCAAGAAA